>NW_025901340.1:0-90609 GCF_022539505.1 Lolium rigidum
ATAATTTACATGATGCATATGCTTTATTACTACCGTTGACAAAATTGTTTCATGTTTTCAAAAT
Organism: Lolium rigidum; assembly: GCF_022539505.1. Lineage (NCBI taxonomy): Eukaryota > Viridiplantae > Streptophyta > Magnoliopsida > Poales > Poaceae > Lolium > Lolium rigidum. The sequence continues at coordinate 65 of NW_025901340.1, forward strand.
CAAAGCTCTAGCACAAATATAGCAATCGATGCTTTTCCTCTATGAGGACCATTCTTTTACTTTCAATGTTGAGTCAGCTCACCTATTTCTCTCCACCTCAAGAAGCAAACACTTGTGTGAACTGTGCATTGATTCCTACATACTTGCTTATTGCACTTATTATATTACTCTATGTTGACAATATCCATGAGATATACATGTTACAAGTTGAAAGCAACCGCTGAAACTTAATCTTCTTTTGTGTTGCTTCAATACCTTTACTTTGAATTATTGCTTTATGAGTTAACTCTTATGCAAGACTTATTGATGCTTGTCTTGAAGTGCTATTCATGAAAAGTCTTTGCTTTATGATTCACTTGTTTACTCATGTCATCACACATTGTTTTGATCGCTGCATTCTCTACATATGCTTTACAAATAGTATGATCAAGATTATGATGGCATGTCACTCCGTAAATTATCTTTGTTATCGTTTTACCTCGCTCGGGACGAGCGTAACTAAGCTTGGGGATGCTGATACGCCTCCAACGTATCGATAATTTCTTGTGTTCCATGCCACATTATTGATGTTATCTACATGTTTTATGCACACTTTATATCATATTCGTGCATTTTCTCGGAACTAACCTATTAACAAGATGCCGAAGTGCCGCTGTCGTTTTCTGCTGTTTTTGGTTTCGTAAATCCTAGTAAAGAAATATTCTCGAATTGGACGAAATAAAAGCCCGTGAGGCCTATTTTCTCACGAAGCTTCCGAAGACCGAAGACGAGACGAAGAGGGGCCACGGGGTGGCCAAACCCTAGGGCGGCGCGGCCCCCCTTGGCCGCGCCGGCCCGTGGTGTGGGCCCCCGTGCCGCCTCTTGACTTGCCCTTCCGCCTACAAATAGCCTCCGTGACGAAACCCCCAGCACCGAGAGCCACGATACGGAAAACATTACCGAGACGCCGTCGCCGCCGATCCCATCTCTGGGGATCCCGGAGATCGCTCTCCGCACCCTCGCCGGAGAGGGGATTCATCTCCCGGAGGACTCTACACCGCCATGGTCGCCTCCGGAGTGATGAGTGAGTAGTCTACCCCCGGACTATGGGTCCATAGCAGTAGCTAGATGGTTGTCTTCTCCCCATTGTGCTATCATTGTCGGATCTTGTGAGCTGCCTATCATGATCAAGATCATCTATATGTAATTCTATATGTTGCGTTTGTTGGGATCCGATGAATAGAGAATACTTGTTATGTTGATTATCAAAGTTATGCTTATGTGTTGTTTATGATCTTGCATGCTCTCCGTTATTAGTAGATGCTCCGGCCAAGTAGATGCTTTTAACTCCAAGAGGGAGTACTTATGCTCGATAGTGGGTTCATGCCCGCATTGACACCGGGACAATGGATGTAAAGTTCTAAGGTTGTGTTGTGCCGTTGCCACTAGGGATAAAACATTGATGCTATGTCTAAGGATGTAGTTGTTGATTACATTACGCACCATACTTAATGCAATTGTCTCGTTGTTTGCAACTTAATACCGGAGGGGGTTCGGATGATAACCCGAAGGTGGACTTTTTAGGCATAGATGCAGCTTGGATGGCGGTCTATGTACTTTGTCGTAATGCCCAATTAAATCTCACTATACTCATCATGATATGTATGTGCATTGTCATGCTCTCTTTATTTGTCAATTGCCCAACCGTAATTTGTTCACCCAACATGCTGTTCGTCTTATGGGAGAGACACCTCTAGTGAACTCGTGGACCCCGGTCCAATTCTCTTTACTCGAAATACAATCCATCGCAATACTTGTTTCTACCGTTTTCTCCGCAAACAATCATCTTCCACACAATACGGTTAATCCTTTGTTACAAGCAAGCCGGTGAGATTGACAACCTCACCGTTTCGTTGGGGCAAAGTAGTTTGGTTGTGTTGTGCAGGTTCCACGTTGGCGCCGAATCTCCGGTGTTGCGCCGCACTACATCCCGCCGCCATCAACCTTCAACGTGCTTCTTGGCTCCTCCTGGTTCGATAAACCTTGGTTTCTTTCTGAGGGAAAACTTGCTGCTGTGCTCATCATACCTTCCTCTTGGGGTTGCCCAACGAACGTGTGAAATACACGCCATCAAGGTTTTCTTCATTTTCATTTATTTATTTCAAAACCAGGTAAAAATGGTCGACATGATTAACCATGCAAAGGGGTCGAATATTTCTAGGAAGCACATGTGTTTGCCCGTCCAGTGAAACTCGGAGGAAGAGGGATCACACGGAAGGAGACGAAGGGAGAGAAGTGAGGGGGGCCTCTTATTTATGGTGTCTAACCTTTTTCGGGTCATGTTGAGTGCTGTTCAGGGTTTGTCAGTGCGCAGGAGGTGCGAGCGAGCGAGCGGCCGATAATGAGAGAGATGTTTTTTCTTTTTTTCAGAGAGAGAGAGGGACAACGGAAGGATCCTGAAGGACTCAGACTTCCAATACGCACCAGAGAATAGTTTACAACAAGACACGGAATAAACATGAAATTTCATCTAAATCCCTAACTTTTACATGGAAGACCCCACGCCGAAAGCAAGAAATGCGATTGGGTCCTTAACGGCCACCGCCCAGATTGATCCTCGTCGCAGCCGGGGACGAACCACTTAGCGCGACCAAATCGCCATGGCTACAGTGCGTGCACACCATGGCCTCCGAGCTGAGCTAGAAACGCCTCGCCAAAACCGGCAGCCGGCGAAGGTGGATAACTCGGATAGAGAGAGGGAGAGAGAGAGAGAGGGGGAGTCTTCATGCGTCTTCTCTTGACAAAGAAGATGGGAGTTTTCCTACCTACCGCACATGACTTGTGCTCACCGAAGTGTGGGACCTCACGCATGGGAACCACACGTAAGTGACAGTCATGTTGGTGTAATAACTCGGGTGATCATTATACTGTATTAGTACAAAGTTTCCTATGTGGATTTAAGGGTAGGAAAGCCAAGTTAACTCATTTACATGACATTGTTTTTTCCATGAATCCAAGTTAACTCATCTATCAATTGGTACATTTTGGTTATATTCGAAATTTTACTTGAAACTTGTTGGTCATGCCATTTTACTACTCGCGTAACACTTTTTCCGCGCATGAAAGGAGGGGGTGGGCAGTATGCTACACTCAATTAACTCTATCTTATGAAGTCAACCATGAAGAGAAGTGGTTTTGGGTTTCAAACATTGAGATTTCAAGAACCCCCCAAAAGCTTCATTTTAGAATGACTAAGGAGGATCCAGGCTTACCTTCTCATTTTCATGTTTTAAACTTGTTTAAATCCTGGTCAAAACTAGCTAGGATTTGACCAAGATTCAAATGGGCATAAAAAATAAAAATAAAAGCACATAGCCTTTTTATGTCATATAATGAGCATTCAAGTTGATAAACATGGTCTAGACTTATTAAAACTAGAAAATTCATATATATATACCCTGGCCCTAACCCTAAACTCTGTCTTATGAAGTCAAGCATGAAGAGAAGTGGTTTTGGGTTTCAAACATGCAAATTTCAAAAACCTCCCAAAAGCTTCATTTAAGAGTGACTAAGAAGGATCCATGCTTACCTTTTCATTTTCATGTTTTAAACTTGTTTAAATCTTGGTCAAACCTAGGATTTGACCAAGATTCAAATGGGCATAAACATTCAGAAAAAAACAAAAAATGAAAAACCAACGCACATATAGTCTTCTTATGTCATATTGTAAGCATTCAAGTTGATCAACAAGCAGCATGTCTAGACATATTCAAACCCGACAAATCATGTATCTACCCCCTAACCTTAAACTCTGTCTTATGAAGTCAACCAAGAAGAGAAGTGGTTTTGGGTTTCAAACATTGAGATTTCAATAACCCCCCAAAAGCTTCATTTTAGAATGACTAAGAAGGATCTAGGCTTACCTTTTCATTTTCATGTTTTAAACTTGTTTAAATCTTGGTCAAACCTAGGATTTGACCAAGATTCAAATGGGCATAAACATTCAGAAAAAATCAAAAAAAATGAAAAACCAAAGCACATAGCCTTCTTATGTCATATCTAATATATAGTAAGCATTCAAGTTGATGAACAAGGTCTAGACATATTCAAAACAGAAAAAAGCATGTATCTACCCCCTAACCATTAACTATATCTTATGAAGTCAAGCATGAAGAGAAGTGGTTTTGGGTTTCAAACATGGAAATTTCAAGAACCCCCCAAAAGCTTCGTTTTAGAATGACTAAGAAGGATCCAGGCTTACCTTTTCATTTTCATGTTTTAAGCTTGTTTAAATCTTGGTCAAACCTAGGATTTGACCAAGATTCAAATGGGCATAAACATTCAGAAAAAATCAAAAATTGAAAAACCAAAGCACATAGCCTTCTTATGTCATATATAATATATAGTAAGCATTCAAGTTGATGAACAAGGTCTAGACATATTCAAAACAGAAAAAGCATGTATCTACCCCCTAACCATTAACTATATCTTATGAAGTCAAGCATGAAGAGAAGTGGTTTTGGGTTTCAAACATGAAAATTTCAAAAACTTCCCAAAAGCTTAATTTTAGAGTGAATAAGAAGGATCCAAGCTTACCTTTTCGTTTTCATATTTTATACTTGTTTAAATCCTGGTCAAACCTAGTATTTGACCAAGATTCAAATGGGCATAAAATTCAAAAAAATCAGAAAAATGAAAACCAAAGCACATAGTCTTCTTATGTAATATAGTAAGAATACAAGTTGATAAACAAGGTCTATACATATTCAAACTAGACAAATCATGTATCTACCCCTAACACTAAACTCCGTCTTATGAAGTCAAGCATGAAGAGAAGTGGTTTTAGGTTTCAAACATGGAAATTTCAAAAATCTCCCAAAAGCTTCATTTTAGTGTGACTAATTAAGAATGATCCATGCTTACCTTTTCATTTTCATATTTTAAACTTGTTTAAATCTTTGTCAAATCTAGGATTTGACCAAGATTCAAATGGGCATAAAAATTCAGGAAAAAACCAAAAGAATGATAAACCAAAGCACATAGCATTCTTATGTCATATAGTAAGCATTAAAGTTGATAAAAAAAGGTCTAGACATATTCAAACCAGAAAAACATGTATATATCTGCCCCTAACCTTAAACTCTGTCTTATGAAGTCAATCATGAAGAGAAGTGGTTTTGGGTTTCAAACATGAAAATTTCAAGAACATCCCAAAAGCTGCTTAATTTTAGAGTCACTAAGAACGATCCAGGCTTACCTTTTCGTTTTCATATTTTATACTTGTTTAAATCCTGGTCAAACCTAGGATTTTACCAAGATTCAAATGGGCATAAAATTCAAAAAAGATAGAAGAATAAAAAACAAAAGCACATAGTCTTCTTATGTCATATAGTAAGCATTCAAGTTGATAAACAAGGTTTAGACATGTTCAAACCAGACAAATCATGTATCTATACGTACCCCCTAACCATAAACTCGGTCGATCTTATGAAGTCTATCATGAAGAGAAGTCGTATTGGTTTCAAACATGGAAATTTCAAGAACCTCCCAAAAGCTTCATTTTAGAGTGACTAAAAAGGATCCAGGTTTGCCTTTTCATTTTCATGTTTAAAATTGTTTAAATCTTGGTCAAACCTATTAGCTAGTATTTGTCCAAGATTCTAATGGGCATAAAATTCAAAAAAAATAGAAAAATGAAAAACCAAAGCACATAGCCTTCTTATGTCATATATAGTAAGCATTCAAGTTGATAAACAAGGTCTAGACACATTCAAAACAGAAAAAGCATGTATCTACCCCCTAACCCTTAACTCTGTCTTATGAAGTCAAGCATGAAGAGAAGTGGTTTTGGGTTTCAAACATGGAAATTTCAAAAATTTCCCAAAAGCTTAATTTTAGAGTGACTAGGAAGGATCCAGGCTTACCTTTTCATTTTCGTGTTTTAAGTTTTTTAAATCTTGGTCAAACCTAGGATTTGACCAAGATTCAATAAGCATAAAAATTCAGAAAAAAAAAACCAAAGCACATAGTCTTCTTACGTCATATATAAAGTAAGCATACAAGTTGATAAACAAGGTCTAGACATATTCAAACGAGACAAATCATGTATCTACCCCCAACCCTATACTATGTTTTTGGGGGATTTCTTCGACGAAGTTATAACACACCTACATTTCGAATTGGAATTACTTTCAATAAATCAACATAAAGTCATTTAAATGTGCGAAACTAGCTAGAAAACACTAAAACCGTAAAAGTTGGGAATTGGCACTAAAATATGGCGTGATTTATCTTAAAAATGTGGAGGTGCCATTTTGACACGTATCTTATGTACCCCATTCACAAAATAAACATATTTTGTCATCTAGAAAATGAAAAAATATTTTTTATACCAAAAAGTTGAAAAGTCTAGTCATCAACATTGTTGGGAATGGCAAGATGCACCACCATGCCCAATTTGGGCACATTGTAACAAACTATGCCACAAATATGGCCATAACCATAACATTTGGCTTGCAAACCATGAATCTTCATACACGATAGTCTGCTTTGTGAAGACATTTTGTTTTTCACTACCCTATCACATGTTTCTTATTTTCCGTGTCAACTAACACATACAAGCACACTCCATGCGGAAGGGTTTCATTTTTGAGGTTTTCTTCATTTTCATTTATTTATTTCAAAACCAGGTCAAAATGGTCGATATGATTATCCTTGCAAAGGGGTTGAATATTTCAGTACTATCACTGGTTTCTATGTATAGTAAGTAATATGTATCTAAAATGATTTGTGGGGACTTGTAGGACCAAGTTATAACACACCTATAGTTCAAATTTGAATTACTTTCAATAAATCAACATAAAGTCATTTAAATGCGCGAAACTAGCTAGAAAGCACTAAAAACCGTAAATTTGGAAATTGTCAATAAAATATGGCCTAATTTATTTTAAAAATGTAGATGCGCCATTTTGACCCATATCTTATCTACCCCATGCACAAAATAAACATATTTTATCATCTAGAAAATGAAAAACGATTTTTTATACCGAAAACTTGAAAAGTCTAGTCATCAACATTGTTAGAAATGGCAAGGTGCACCACCATGCCCAATTAGGGAACACTATAACAAACAATGCTGTCAAGGGAGAATCAAACTTGGTAATATGAACTATGAGATTGAACAAAACGTTATATTTGGTTTACCCTTTGAACCTTCTAACTTACCACAACATTGACTTCTTATTTTTATTTACAAATAGATATTTTAATATCCCATTGTTGTGCAATAATATATGTTTTTATCTCAAATCAATTAGCATTTGATTTTAAAAAACTACCATAATAATTCATGAGAAAGCGTTGAACAAGTTTCAGAATGTAATTTTATACTTGATATGACCAATAATAGACTTAAATTAAATTGGATTTCAAAGTTTAGATTTTATAAGCGAATAAAGTTTCATGTTGCAGACTATGTATTAGCTTGACGGGCACCCCTAGAATAAAGTAGGTCGGTCACTTACGTGTGGTTCCCATACGTGTAGGTCCCACACATCAGTGAGCACAAGTCACGTGCGGTAGGTAGGAAAACTCCCAACAATCTTCTTTGTCAAGTAAAGACGCATCTTCAAGACTCTCTCTCTCTCTCTCCCTTTTGTCGCTGAAAAAAAAGAATATTAGACGGGCGCGTAGCCTGCACTGCAGGTCTACAGAACTGAAACCCCGTGTGCCAGTCAACATCACTGATACGTCTCAAACGTATCTATAATTTCTTATGTTCCATGCTAGTTTTATGACAATACTCACATGTTTTACATACACTTTATATTATTTTGATGCATTTTCCGGCACTAACCTATTAACAAGATGCCAAAGCGCCAGCTCCTGTTTTCTGCTGTTTTTGTTTTCAGAAATCGTACACAGGAAATATTCTCGGAATTGGACGAAACAAAAGCCCACGGTCTTATTTTCCACGGAGCCTTCCAGAAGTCCGAAGAGGAGACGAAGAGGGGCGACGAGGCGGCCACACCCTAGGGGGCGCGGCCCCACCCCTGGCCGCGCCGCCCTATGGGGTGGGCCCCTCGAGCGTCCCCCGACTCTGCCCCTTCACCTATATAATCTCTCCGTCGCGAAATCCCTAGTACCGAGAGCCACGATACGAGAAAACATACTGAGACGCCACCGCCGCCAATCCCATCTCGGGGGATTCTGGAGAATGCCTCCGGCACCCTGCCGGAGAGGGGAATCATCACCGGAGGGCTCTACATCACCATGCCCGCCTCCGGACTGATGCGTGAGTAGTTCATCCTTGGACTATGGGTCCATAGCAGTAGCTAGATGGTTGTCTTCTCCTCTTGTGCTATCATGTTTAGATCTTGCGAGCTGCCTATCATGATCAACATCATCTATTTGTAATGCTACATGTTGTGTTTGTTGGGATCCGATGAATATGGAATACTATGTCAAGTTGATTATTGATCTATCATATATGTGTTGTTTATGATCTTGCATGCTCTCCATTGCTAGTAGAGGCTCTAGCCAAGTTGATACTTGTGACTCCAAGAGGGAGTATTTATGCTCGATAGTGGGTTCATGTCTCCATTGAATCTGGGGGAGTGACAGCAACCCCTAAGGTTGTGGATGTGTTGTTGCCACTAGAGATAAAACATCAATGCTTTGTCTAAGGATATTTGTATTGTTTACATTACGCACAGTACTTAATGCAATTGTCTATTGTTTGCAACTTAATACTGGAAGGGTGCGGATGCTAACCCGAAGGTGGACTTTTTAGGCATAGATGCATGCTTGGATAGCGGTCTATGTTCTTTGTCGTAATGCCCTAAGTAAATCTCATAGTAGTCATCATGATATGTATGTGCATTGCTATGCCCTCTCTATTTGTCAATTGCCCAACTGTAATTTGTTCACCCAACATGCTATTTATCTTATTGGAGAGATACCACTAGTGAACTGTGGACCCCGGTCCATTCTTTTACATCTGAAATACAACCTACTGCAATCATTGTTCTCTGTTGTTCTTCGCAAACAATCATCATCATCCACACTATACATCTAATCCTTTGTTTACAGCAAGCCGGTGAGATTGACAAGCTCACTGTTAAGTTGGGGCAAAGTATTTTGATTGTGTTGTGCAAGTTCCACGTTGGCGCCGGAATCCCTGGTGTTGCGCCGCACTACACTCCTTCACCAACAACCTTCACGTGGACTTCATCTCCTACTGGTTCGATAACCTTGGTTTCTTACTGAGGGAAAACTTGCTACTGTACGCATCACACCTTCCTCTTGGGGTTCCCAACGGACGTGTGCTTTACCGTCACAAGCAATCACTCACCAAAAAAAGTGAAGCATTTCTTTTCATCATAAATAACAGCGGCCCCGTGAGGCACTGCTCTCCCTTTCTCTTTCTCCTTCCGTGTGATCCCTCTTCCACCTTTTATCCTTTGCACGAAACTCCACTTATTATTGTCATTGTTGCACAGAACACTCACTTAACCTGTTCTTTTGCACATATCACCAACTCATGTATTTGTTGCACAAAGGTCTAAATCTGTGGCTAAGCTACTTTACTCTAAATCTGATGACCGGGACCTAGAAGGTAGTGGTAATATCCATTATCATTGTGTAGTGTGTTTTTTAGAACTCTAAAAGAATATGAAAATATTTTAGCAATTGAAATAATATAAACTAACTAATATGGGATAGTCATGAAATATATTTTCTACTATCCGGCCAATAGCAAGTGTCATGAAATATATTCATTGTAAACTTAGTGATAATCACTCGAGTTTGATATGAATGGCCTAGCTAGCTATGGTTATCTCCCACTATATATGTTGTCCACACGACCAACCAACAAGCAAAAGGTATTCCATGAGGAAAGTTTCTTATGGGCGACTTTCATCTCTGCCGCAAAACACGCGCCGAAATTTTTGGCGCGTCCCATTTTCAAGCTACCCCAAAACCTGCGTTTTGCCCGTCGGCCTATAAATATCAGTCCACAGAGGATATTTCCCTGTAGAGCACAATTCGAACACCACATCTTTATCATGCTTCTACCAGGCACACTCCCACGACGACGGCCGTGCCCCACCGCTTGTAGCACCCTACCTTTTGGAATAAAGGCAAGATACCTCTGTATAGTGCTATTCCCGGGATCACTAATAGCACACATATTTAAAATGTAATAATCATAGCAATAGTATCAAATTTACTACAACGTAGATCCTCAGGAGATAAAATAATGTCTTACAAAATGCATAGTCAAATAGACTAGCTCAAATATAAATGTTCAAAGCAAACACAATGGAAAAATAACTTCAATGAGCCTCCATTGTCTTCATGCGCCACAGGCAGACATGTTGGAATGTAGACTCGAGATCCTACCTAGTAATCCTCCTCAGACGAACCTGCACGTTTGAATATGCAGCCCCACGAAAGGGGGTCGGTACAATGATGTACTGGCAAATGACACTTATATGGTGGCATTTTTGGGAATGACTATCTAAATGATATTTGGCAAGTGGAGTTTAGGCAAATTTGCATAAAGCCAATTTTATCCTACATTTTGTTTAAAACAAAACATTTTACAAAACTCATAACGATGTCATAAACAATATCATGGCTACATCTCCCATGTACTATCCGACAGTTGCTACTCAAATTTTAAGCTTATTCAGAAAAGGTGATGAGATTCTTCCGTACATTCCCTGCCTAGAAAGCTCAAATTGTCCATAACCGGGGACACGGCTAAGATCTTATGTTTACTCTCGAGAGGTTGAGCACTTTCACCTTACGACCCACCCTTCCCAAGAGAAGAATGAGACAAGATCTTTCAGAAAAAGGTTTCAACCATAACCAGCTAGACCCGTTCCCGTTTGGCCGTCACCACATCATCATGTCTAGCAACAAGTTGGACCTCACAACTTACTTAATCCCGGCAGAGCCCATAATACCATAAGGATGCACTGGAAGCTATCTAAAACATGGACGACATATTAATCTCTTTAATCCTGGATGGCTTACCACAAGTGGAACTTACAAGCTTAAAACCTTACAGGTAGTAAACCCCCACACGATCCCCTGGTGAAAACCAGGTGTGTAGTCAAAAGCAACCACTCTACAACATGCGAACTCTCAGGGATTCATCACTTTAGTCCCTAGGGCGCGTGAGCCTGAGCAGCCACCCACCAATCAACCAATCCACCCAGGTGATTCATTAAGGTTATTAATTTTAACTTCCAACAGTCACAATCCAAAATAATCAAACAGCAGTGGCATTTTGTTATTGCTAGGCAGTCTAAGAATCCTAGCAAGGGTTCATGGTGGCTACACACTACTGGGATTGATAAGCATAGCATAACTTTCGAAATCAAAATCCTACCATGCATACTAGTTTGAAAACACTAATGCATAAATAAGATAAGTAGGATTTGAATGTCACTTGCCTTGATCAAAGCAACCCGCACAATCACAGCCATCACAAGCACCACCTTGATCTCCTCCACAATCTATTCAAAGAAGCAAAACAAAAATAAACTGACATTCATTATGAACAGTCATAGACATGTATGCATGCATGATCTGCACAAATTTATTTCACAAGAGAGGTAGTGTGTAATTGTTGTATTAGGTGTTCTTTGATATGCGTAATAACAATAAAGTTTTCTGGATATTTAATTTGGTTTAGAAAAACATTAATTGAGTATCTACTTAACATATACAACCTTATTAATTAGCCACCGCATGAATTATGTTTAGTAAAATATAAACTTGACTCCCCTGGATAGGTTACAGTAATACAAGATTAGAGAAATTGGAATTAATCGAAAAAAATGTATAGAATTTGAATTATCATCGAATTGCTGATTTGAATAGATTTTACTAAAGCAAGTTTGTGCACGTATCAAAGTTGTAAAATTATTATTCCATGTTGTAGTACATATTCTGAGGATTCCAGAAAGTACAGAATCATAAAATTTGGGCCAGTAGATTATTTTGTACAAATTTTATAGTGTAGTATAGTCAATTTCTCTATTTGAATTTTAACACGAGATCTATCACAGTACCTATGTCATATTATTTCGTAAACGGACACTACAGATGGTAAGCTTTCCAAAACTATAAAGTTTGTAAAATTTGGCCCAGCGGTTGATTTTATATCGAATTTACAAGTGTACAACAAATCTGAGATTCGAATTCAAAATTTAAACGGGTTTGACCCGATCTGACTGGGCAGGTTGACTAGGCGCCACGCTATTCGTCGGTACCGATTCGGTACTGCCTTCTATTCTACACCCTGAGATCTAGATCGGACGGTAGAGAGAAAAGAAAAAAAACGAAAAGAAAAGGGGAGGGGCGGGCTCACCTGGCCGACGACGATGGGGCGGCGGGGCGGCAGTAGGCGACGGCGCGGCGGCTTCGGCGGTGTATGGCGGCGGCGGTGGTGGCTACAGCGTGCGGCGCGACGCGGCAGGGGCTTTGGTGGTGGCGGCGCGGCGATTGGGGGGCTAGGGCGGCGGCGGCGCTCGGCTGGAGGCGGCGGCGGCTGCAGCGACTTCGGCGAGAAATCGCCGCGGTTTGGCGGCGCGATCTGGGGCGGCGGCTTGGGGCAAAAGACGCGGGGCGGGCCTAAGTATTTATAGGCGAGGGCACGGACGTCGAGGGAACCTCGGACGGTGGGGATCGACCCGCGCCGATCTAGGGTTGGGCGGCGGCGGCAGTGTCCGCGTCGGACACGGGTTGAAGAAGGCGCTGACGTGCGGGCCCCGCTGATGGGCGGGCCCCACCTGTCTGTGACGGAAAAGAAAAAAAGGAAAATAAGGGAGGCGGTTCGGCTCGCGGGCCATTTTGGTAGGCCAGTTGGGCCGAGGCGGTCGGGCTGGCCCAACTTGGCCGGTCCGATCAATTTCTTTTTTTTTGTTCTTTTCATTTTCCCTTTTTCTTTTTACTGTTTTCTTCACAACTTTTGAATCCTAACTCCAAAATGACTCAAACCAGTTTCTAAAATTTTGTAAAAATTGGGGCTTTGTTTTAGACAACAGAGAACAAGGATTTGACCCAAATTAGCATGGTAGAAGATTAGGACCTTTGCAATTAGGGTATGTAGCTATGGTGGTGTCCTATTTGTGCTTAACATTTTTATGTGTAAATAAACAAGTGCAAAGATGCCATGAATGCATGCAGGTTTTTGTATTTTGAAAGCTAGGGATGTTACAGACTAACCCCCTTAAGATGAAGCACGTCCTCGGGCTTCGGAAAGGCTAGCAAATAGGTATGGGTAATCTTCTCGAAGATTGTCTTCGCGTTCCCAAGTTGCCTCTTCCTCGGTATGGTGACTCCATTGAACCTTGCAAAATTTACTAGTCTTTGTGCGAGTATTTCTCTCAGCTCTCTCCAAGATCTTGATGGGTTTCTCCTCATACGTCAAGTCACTTTCCAGTTGAACTTCCTCGAGCGGTACTATATCCTTCAATGGCGTTTCCGACATCTCAGGGTGACACTTCTTCAACTGACTGACATGGAACACATTATGAACTGCTGAAAGAATCTCTGGCAATTCAATCTCATAAGCCACTTCTCCTTTGCGAGATAAGATCTTGAACGGTCCGATGAATCTTGGGGCTAACTTTCCCTTGATTCCAAATCTCTTCACACCTCGAAGAGGTGATACTCTGAGGTAAACTCTATCGCCTATTTCATAAGCAACGTCTCTACGCTTATTGTCAGCATAGCTCTTCTGTCTAGACTGAGCTACCTTCAATCTATCCTTGATTAGTCTAACCTTTTCTTCAGCCTCTTGGATAATATCTGGCCCGAAGAAACTCCTTTCTCCTACTCCACTCCACAGCAGGGGCGTGGTACACTTCCTCCCGTACAGGGCTTCAAATGGGGACATGTCTATGCTAGCTTGGTAGCTATTGTTGTAGGAGAACTCCGCATATGGTAAACTGTCATCCCAACTAGATCCATAATCTATAACACAAGTTCTCAGCATATCTTCTAGGATCTGAATCACTCTCTCAGTCTGTCCATCTGTCTGAGGATGAAATGTTGTACTAAACTCCAATCTGGTTCCTAAGGACTCATGCAACTGCTTCCAGAAATGCGAGGTAAATTGGGTACCTCTATCAGACACAATACTCTTAGGAACTCCGTGAAGACATACTATCCTCTTCATATAGATATCTGCTAACTTAGCGCTGGTGTAAGTGGTCTTCACGGGCACGAAGTGAGCTACCTTTGTCAAACGATCTACAATAACCCAAATCGAATCATAACCAGATTTTGTTCGGGATAATCCAGTAATAAAGTCCATACCGATTTGGTCCCACTTCAATTCTGGAACCTTCAGTGGTTGCAACAATCCAGCTGGCTTCTGATGTTCAGCCTTTACTCTGCTACACACATCACACTTGGCTATATATTCAGCGATGCCTCGTTTCATATTATTCCACCAAAATTTCTCCTTCAGATCCATGTACATCTTGGTATTGCCAGGGTGAATGGAATATGGTGTCTCATGAGCTTCCTGAAATATCAGCTTCCTAAGTTCAGGGTCATTAGCTACGCAGATACGCTTCCCAAACCAAACAATACCTTGCTCATCTTCACTAAAACCTTTTGCTTTATCCTCCTTCAAGTTTTCCTTTATCTTCTCTATATCTTCGTCTCCCTTTTGGGTTTCTTTTATTGTACTATCAAAGATGCTACAAAGCCTTCTGGTACTACTTCCAAACTAAGGTCCTTCAATCCCTTGCACAGATCTTCAGGCAATTCTTCTGTCGACAGACAATTTACATAAGACTTACGGCTTAAGGCATCTGCCACTACGTTTGCTTTACCAGGGTGGTATTGCAAACTCAAATCGTAATCCTTGATGAGTTCCAACCATCTTCTTTGTCTCATGTTCAATTCCTTCTGGGTGAAAATATACTTCAAACTCTTGTGGTCGGTGAATACCTCACATCGTTTCCCCATCAAATAGTGTCTCCAGGTCTTCAGTGCATGGACCACTGAAGCTAACTCTATATCATATGTGGGGTAATTGATTTCATGTTTCTTGAGTTTCCTAGAGGCATAAGTTGCTACCTTGCCTTCCTGCATCAACACACTTCCAAGTCCTTGATGAGACGCGTCACAGTACACTTGGAATTCCTTCTCCAGATCTGGTAAACACAGAATTGGTGCAGACACCAATCTCTTCTTCAATTCCTGAAAACTGGCTTCACATGCTTCAGTCCAAGTAAACTTCTTCTCTTTCTTCAGCAACTCAGTCATTGGTTTTGCAATCTTGGAGAAATTCTCGATGAATCTCCTGTAGTAGCATGCCAATCCCAAGAAACTGTGAATTTCGCCGACATTCTTGGGTGGTTCCCATTCTGTCACTGCTGCTACCTTGGAGGGGTCTACAGCAATTCCTTCCTCGGATATAATGTGTCCAAGAAATCCTACTTCACTGAGCCAGAATTCGCATTTACTAAACTTGGCATATAGCTGATGTTCTCGGAGTTTCTCCAATATTAGGCGAAGGTGTTTCTCATGTTCCTCTTCGCTCTTTGAATAGATAAGTATGTCGTCAATAAAAACTACGACAAACTTGTCCAGGAATTTGATGACCCACAAGTATAGGGGGTGTATCGTAGTACTTTTGATAAATAAGAGTGTCGAACCCAACGAGGAGCAGAAGGTGTTGACAAGCAGTTTCGATGAAGGATTCACTGTAAATGCTCACAAACAAGTATTCAGGGGGTTTTAGTATAGCAGTTGAATAAAGTACAAGTAAGTAAAGTGCGAGAGAAATAATTGCAGCGAGTGGCCCAATCCTTTTTAGCACAAAGGACAAGCCGGTTTGTTTACTTATAATGACCAAACGTTCTTCAGGACACACAAGAATTTAGTCTAGTTCTTTCGCTTCATATAGCTGATTAATCTTCATTGTTTTGATAAGTGTTGTGTGGGTGAACCTATGCTAATGCACCGCCCTTCCTAGGACTAATACATACTTGTGATTATACCCCTTGCAAGCATCCACAGCTACAAGAAAGTAATTAAGATAAATCTAACCACAGCCTTAAACTCTGAGATCCTGCTATCCCTCCTCCATCGATATACCAACGGGGGTTTAGGTTTCTGTCACTCCGGCAACCCCGCAATTAGCAAACGAATACAAGATGCATTCCCCTAGGCCCATAAATGGTGAAGTATCATGTAGTCGACGTTCACATGATACCACTAGAATAATAACACCACAACTTAAATATCATAACATTGAATACTAACCAACATAATTCACTACTAACATTTAGACTTCACCCATGTCCTCAAGAACTAAACGAACTACTCACGAGACATCATATGGAACATGATCAGAGGTGATATGATGATGAATAACAATCTGAACATAAACCTTGGTTCAATAGTTTCACTCAATAGCATCAATAACAAGTAGAAATCAACACCGGGAGAGTTTCCCCTATCAAACAATCAAGATCAAACCCTAATTGTTACAGCGGTGACGAGGTGCAGTGGTGGAGATGGCGGTGATGATGATGAAGATGATGGTGATGATGATGGAGATGATGTCCAGCTCGATGACGATGACGATGGCGTCGATTTCCCCCTCCGGGAGGGAATTTCCCCGGCGGATTTCAGCCTGCCGGAGAGCTCTTTTCTCTCTGGTGTTCTCCGCCCCGCAGAGGCGGCTGTGACTCTTCGCGACTATCCTCTGGAGCTTAGGTTTTCGGGACGAAGATGTACGCGAAGGATAGGAGGCCAGAGGGGGCCGTGGGCCCCCTCCTCACAAGGCGGCGGCCAGGCCTTGGCCCGCGCCGGCCTATGAGGTGGGCCCACGGCGGCCCTCCTCGGCTCCCCCTTCTGGCTCCCTTCGTCTTCTGGAAAAATAGGATTTTTCATATAATTTCCGTCAACTGTTGATCTTCCGAAATATTGCATTCTGACGGCGCTTTTTCCAGCAGAATCCTGACTCCGGTGCGCGATCCTCCAATAATCATGAAACATGCAAAATAGATGAAATAACATAAGTATCACCCCTAAATATGAAATATATCAATGAATAACAGTAAATTATGATATAAAATAGTGATGCAAAATGGACGTATCAGAATTCCATGAACACTTTGTTCATCATATTCATGAAGTATGTGGGTGCATTGGTTAAGCCGAAAGGCATCACCGTATACTCGTACAAACCATATCTAGTGACAAAGGCTGTCTTGGGGATGTCATGCTCTCTAATCTTGAGCTGAAAATATCCAGACCGAAGGTCGATCTTGGAAAACACACTAGCTCCAACCAACTGATCGAAAAGATCATCGATTCTGGGTAGGGGGTATTTGTTCTTGATGGTAACTTCATTTACGAACGGTAATCCATAACCAAACGCTGGCTTTTGTCCTTCTTCTCAACAAACAGAACTGGCGCTCCCCACGGAGACGAACTCTCCCTAATGAAACCTTTTCCTAATTGCTCCTTCAACTGTTCCTTGAGTTCCTTCAACTCATCAGTAGACATGGGGTAAGGTCTCTTTGCTATAGGGCCTGTGCCCGGAAGCAGTTCTATAAGGAATTCCACATCTCTATCAGGGGGCATTCCTGGTAGCTCCTCAGGAAAAACATCAGGGTATTCCTTGACTATGCGTACCTGATCTAGGCTGACCCCCTTAAGATTGTTTAGCCTTAGATCTCCAAAGTTCAATTGGGATTTGTACCTAATTCTTTTCCCCTCGGGGGTTGTGAGAGTGATTGATTTACTCACACAGTCTATAACTCCTCTATGAGTTGTCATCCAGTCCATCCCCAAAATAACATCCAAACCTTGTGATTCTAGGATTACTAAGTGGGTGACGAATTTATAGGGTCCAATTTCTAAAACCAAATCTCGGCATCCCGAATTAACTATCATCTCTCCACCAGGGGAACTTACTTTAATTGTTTTTCCTATTGTTTCGGTGGGTAATCCATTTTTATTCACAAAAGCTCTTGATATGAATGAATGCCATGCACCAATATCGAATAAAACTAATGCCGTAAATGAGTTGAGTGGAAACATACCCATCACAGCGTCAGGTTCATTCATTACTTCCTCCATGTTGAGGTGGTTCGCATGTCCCTTCTGGAAGGTATTGGGTTTGGTAGCTTCAGCAGACTTGTTCTCTGGGCAATCATTGGAAAAGTGTCCCGTCTTCTTACACTTGTAGCATGTGATAGTGGACAAGTCTCTTGAATTGTGTCGGTGCTGGCCATTATTTCCATTGGGCCCCCATTGTGACCGCCATTGTTTCCACTGTGATTCCCATTGGAATGATTTCCCCTGAATCCTCCATTGAACTTGTGACCATTGAAATTGTTGCCATTCACCTTGCTGAAATGATTGTTATGCCTGTGTGAGATGTGACTTCCACTTCCATCAGAAGAATGGTGATTCTTGTGGAATGGCTCAGTGTGACTCTTATTGCCAAACTTCCTCTTGCGGTTCTCCTCCTTCTTGATATTATTGTCTAGGGCGATGGCTTGATCAAGTAGGGACTGGTAACTGGGTGCGTAAGCTACAGTCAATGGAATCTTCAGTTCACCTTTAAGTCCATTGAGGAACTTCTCCTTCCTCTTAGCATCGGTGTCAATGTCCTCTGGGGCATACCTTGCTAAAGCACAGAAGTCATCCATGCATTCCTTCAGAGTTCTCCCTCCCTGTCTCAGACTGCGGAATTCATCTCTCTTGAGATTCATAATGCCCGAGGAGATATGGGCAGTACGGAATCCCTCCTTGAATGTTTCCCAGTTTAAGCCATCTATTGGATGGGTAAGTTGATAAGTCTCCCACCACATTGCAGCAGGTCCTTCCAGCAGATGAGCGGTGAACCTAATCTTCTCAGCCTCCGTGCACTCACAGGTGACTAAGTCCTTGTTGACAGAACGAAGCCAGTCATCAGCTACAATTGGTTCAGTGGCACTGGAGAACTTAGCTGGTCGGAGTCTCAGAAATCTGGCGAGTCTGTCCACTAGGGGCGGGGGTGGTGGTGGTGGTGGAGGTGGCGGTGGTGGTGGAGGTGGTGGCGGTGGATTGTTGTTGTTGTTCTGGGTGGTTTGGATGAACTGGGTCATCATCTGCATGAGCTGTGCCTGAGCTGTCATCATCTGATTCAGTGCATCTTGAGTTGGGTCACGTCTTGGCGGCATCTGATACAGTTTTAGCATTGATAAGAACATGATAGACAGATCTAGGAAGTAAAATTTCCTACCCATGCACAAGCAAGTCACACAACCAAACAGAAAGAGTGGAAACCAGAAATTTAAACTTTTACTTAAAACTTATCGAGATTCGAAAATACGACTAAGATAGCTGGTACTGCCTTACATCAGATAGTAGGACAATACAAAGAAAAAACGTAATGAAAAGGAAAACCTCAAAATCTAAAGGGATCTTCTAACGTCTCTTGATCGCTCCATAGCAAGCTAAGGGGTAAGACTGCTGGCTGGTCTTCCTCTTCTTCTTGTTCTTCTTCTTCTTCTCTTCCGCAACTGGCTCCAATTCACCATCGGAGTTAAGCATGAGCCTCTCTTGAGGATCTTCTTCCTCCTTCCCGGCCGAGAGTTCTTCAACCGTTTCCTTCAGAAGCTTGTTCTCCATCTTCAGAGCGTCATTCTCCTTCTTCATCTCAGCCTGCTCCTTAGTTTCAGCGGCCCTGTTCTCCAGCATCAGCGTTAGTGTCTTCTGGATTCTTCTCTTCCAGCTTCACTGGATCGTCCAGAAGGGCGATGCGCTCTTCTAGCGCCAGTCTCTTATCATCTATGGCCAACAGAGCTGCTTCAGTCTGCATATTTCTAACGTTGGCGTATTTGAGCGCCTCCCTGGCTTCACCCACCCAGGCGGTTTGTCTCTTTAGCAGCATCTCGGAGCTAGCAGACACAAACTCCCTCTCGGTCATATAAGTGCAACACATCGTGTTGTCCCGAGTACTGGTGCGGCGGAGTGGGGTACCATCTTCTGAACGCTCACTGAAGTGATAGTAAGGTGACGTCGGAGGAATCATACGATGGAACTTGTGGCGGATGCGGGCGATGGCGCCCTGGATGGCGATCTCCACTGAATTCATCCAATCAGGGTAGACCTCAGAATACGTCATGCTCGGATCATCAGGGTCATCATCACTTCCCGGGATAAAGGTCTTGATCAACCATGCCTCTGTACCATGCTCCTTGTACAGCTGCCTGCCCTGGATGATCGGAGGTGCTATCCCAACTGCTGCTGACATATCAAACAGTGTGCTGCTGAGGAAGAAAGGCTCGTCTCCAGCAACAAGCGTCTCGTCGTAGTCGGCCATCTAAAATTTTATAAGAGAAGACAAGATCAGAGAAAGATCAAAATGAATAGATAAGTGAAGAATTAAAATTTTCACAATTATCATTTAAACAAGTTTGTATCCTATGGTTTTCCAAATCCTAGGGTCTCGATCCTATAGGCAACACTAGGCTCTGATACCATTTTGTAGCACCCTACCTTTTGGAATAAAGGCAAGATACCTGTGTATAGTGCTATTCCCGGGATCACTGATAGCACACACATTTAAAATGTAATAATCATAGCAATAGTATCAAATTTACTACAACGTAGATCCTCAGGAGATAAAATAATGTCTTACAAATTGCATAGTCAAATAGACTACTCAAATATAAATGTTCAAAGCAAACACAACGGAAAAATAACTTCAATGAGCCTCCATTGTCTTCATGAGCCACAGGCAGACATGTTGGAATGTAGACTCGAGATCCTACCAAGTAATCCTCCTCAGACGAACTTGCACGTTTGAATATGCAGCCCCACAAATGGGGGTCAGTACAATGATGTACTGGCAAATGACACTTATATGGTGGCTGTTTTGGGCATGACTATCTACATGATATTTGGCAAGTGGAGTTTAGGCAAATTTGCATAAAGCCAATTTTATCCTACATTTTGTTTAAAACAAAATATTTTACAAAACTCATAACGATGTCATAAACAGTATGATGGTTACATCTCCCATGTACTATCCGACAGTTGCTACTCAAATTTTAAGCTTATTCAGAAAAGGTGATGAGATTCTTCCGTACATTCCCTGCCTAGAAAGCTCAAATTGTCCATAACCGGGGACATGGCTAAGATCTTAGCTTTACTCTCGAGAGGTTGTGCACTTTCACCTTACGACTCACCCTTCCCAAGAGAAGAATGAGACACGATCTTTCAGAAAAAGGTTTCAACCATAACCAGCTAGACCCGTTCCCGTTTGGCCGTCAACACATCATCATGTCTAGCAACAAGTTGGACCTCACAACTTACTTAATCCCGACAGAGCCCATAATACCATAAGGCTGCACTGGAAGCTATCTAAAACATGGACGACATATTAATCTCTGTAATCCTGGGTGGCTTACCACAAGTGGAACTTACAAGCTTAAAACCTTACAGGTAGTAAACCCCCACATGATCCCCTGGTGAAAACCAGGTGTGTAGTCAAAAGCAACCACTCTACAACATGCGAACTCTCAGGGATTCATCACTTTAGTCCCTAGGGCGCATGAGGAATTCATCACTTTAGTCCCTAGGGCGCGTGAGCCTGAGCAGCCACCCACCAATCAACCAATCCACCCAGGTGATTCATTAAGGTTATTAATTTTAACTTCCAACAGTCACAATCCAAAATAATCAAACAGCAGTGGCATTTTGTTATTGCTAGGCAGTCTAAGAATCCTAGCAAGGGTTCATGGTGGCTACACACTACTGGGATTGATAAGCATAGCATAACTTTCGAAAGCAAAATCCTACCATGCATACTAGTTTGAAAACACTAATGCATAAATAAGATAAGTAGGATTTGAATGTCACTTGCCTTGATCAAAGCAACCCGCACAATCACAGCAATCACAAGCACCACCTTGATCTCCTCCACAATCTATTCAAACAAGCAAAACAAAAATAAACTGACATTCAATATGAACAATCATAGACATGTATGCATGCATGATATGCACCAATTTATTTCACAAGAGAGGTAGTGTGTAAGTGTTGTATTAGGTGTTCTCTGATATGCGTAATAACAATAAAGTTTTATGGATATTTAATTTGGTGTAGAAAAACATTAATTGAGTATCTACTTAACATATACAACCTTATTAATTAGCCACCCCATGAATTATGTTTAGTAAAATATAAACTTGACTCCCCTGTATAGGTTACAGTAATAAAAGATTAGAGCAATTGGAATTAATCGAAAACAATGTACAGAATTTGAATTATCATCGAATTATTGATTTGAATAGATTTTACTAAATCAAGTTTGTGCACATATCAAAGTTGTACAATTCTTATTCCATGTTGTAGTACATATTCTGAGGATTCCAGAAAGTACAAAATCATAAAATTTGGGCCAGTAGATTATTTTATACAAATTTTATAGTGTAGTATAGTCAATTTCTCTATTTGAATTTTAACACGAGATCTATCACAGTACCTATGTCATATTATTTCATAAACGGACACTACAGATGGTAAGATTTTCAAAACTATAAAGTTTGTAAAATTTGGCCCAGCGGTTGATTTTATATCAAATTTACAAGTTGTACAACAAATCTGAGATTCGAATTCAAAATTTAAACGGGTTTGACCCGATCTGACTGGGCAGATTGACTAGGCGCCACGCGGCACCACGCTATTCGTCGGTACCGATTCGGTACTGCCTTCTATTCTACACCGCGAGATCTAGATCGGACGGTAGAGAGAAAAGAAAAAAAAACGAAAAGAAAATGGGAGGGGCGGGCTCACCTGGCCGACGGTGATGGGGCGGCGGCGGCAGTAGGCGACGGCGCGGCGGCTACGGCGGTGTATGGCAGCGGCGGTGGTGGCTACGGCGTGCGGCGCGACTCGGCAGGGGATTTGGTGGTGGCGGCGCGGCGATTGGGGGGCTAGGGCGGCGGCGGCGCTCGGCTGGAGGCGGCGGCGGCTGCAGCGACTTCGGCGAGAAATCGCCGCGGTTTGGCGGCGCGATCTGGGCCGGCGGCTTGGGGGAAAAGACGCGGGGCGGGCCTGAGTATTTATAGGTGAGGGCACGGACGTCGAGGGAACCTCGGACGGCGGGGATCGACCCGCGCCGATCTAGGGTTGGGTGGCGGCGGCAGTGTCCGCGTCGGACACGGGTTGAAGAAGGCGCTGACGTGCGGGCCCCGCTGACGGGCGGGCCCCACCTGTCTGTGACGGAAAAGAAAAAAAGGAAAATAAGGGAGGCGGTTCGGCTCGCGGGCCATTTTGGCAGGCCAGTTGGGCCGAGGCGGTCGGGCTGGCCCAACTTGGCCGGTCCGATCTGTTTCTTCTTTTTTTTTCTGTTCTTTTCATTTTCCCTTTTTCTTTTTACTGTTTTCTTCACAACTTTTGAATCCTAACTCCAAAATGACTCAAACCAGTTTTTAAAATTTTGTAAAAATTGGGGCTTTGTTTTAGACAACAGAGAACAAGGATTTGACCCAAATTAGCATGGTAGAAGATTAGGACCTTTGCAATTAGGGTATGTAACTATGGTGGTGTCCTATTTGTGCTTAACATTTTTATGTGTAAATAAATGATGGCGCGTAGTTGACACGTCCGTTGGGAACCCCAAGAGGAAGGTGTGATGCGCACAGCAGTACGTTTCCCTCAGTAAGAAACCAAGGTTATCGAACCAGTAGGAGTCAAGGAACACGTGAAGGTTGTTGGTGGCGGAGTGTAGTGCGGCGCAACACCAGGGATTCCGGCGCCAACGTGGAACCTGCACAACACAATAAAAGTACTTTGCCCCAACGTAACAGTGAGGTTGTCAATCTCACCGGCTTGCTGTAAACAAAGGATTAGATGTATAGTGTGGATGATGATGATTGTTTGCGAAGAACAGTAAAGAACAATTGTTGTAGATTGTATTTCAGATGTAAAGAATTGGACCGGGGTCCACAGTTCACTAGTGGTGTCTCTCCCATAAGATAAATAGATGTTGGGTGAACAAATTACAGTTGGGCAATTGACAAATAAAGAAGGCATAACAATGCACATACATATATCATGATGAGTACTATGAGATTTAATCGGGGCATTACGACAAAGTACATAGACCGCTATCCAGCATGCATCTATGCCTAAAAAGTCCACCTTCAGGTTATCATCCGAACCCCCTCCAGTATTAAGTTGCAAAAAACAGACAATTGCATTAAGTATGGTGCGTAATGTAATCAACACAAATATCCTTAGACAAAGCATCGATGTTTTACCCCTAGTGGCAACAGCACATCCACAACCTTAGAGGTTGCTGTCACTCCCCCGGATTCAATGGAGGCATGAACCACTTATCGAGCATAAATACTCCCTCTTGGAGTCACAAGTATCAACTTGGCGAGAGCCTCTACTAGCAACGGAGAGCATGCAAGAACATAAACAACATATATGATAGATTGATAATCAACTTGACATAGTATTCAATATTCATCGGATCCCAACAAACACAACATGTAGCATTATAGATAGATGATCTTGATCATGATAGGCAGCTCACAAGATCTAACATGATAGCACAATGAGGAGAAGACAACCATCTAGCTACTGCTATGGACCCATAGTCCAGGGGTGAACTACTCACACATCGATCCGGAGGCGATCATGGCGATGAAGAGACCTCCGGGAGATGATTCCCCTCTCCGGCAGGGTGCCGGAGGCGATCTCCTGAATCCCCGGAGATGGGATTGGCGGCGGCGGCGTCTCTGGAAGGTTTTCCGTATCGTGGCTCTCGGTACTGGGGGTTTCGCAACGAAGGCTTTAAGTAGGCGGAAGGGCAGGTCAGGAGGCGTCACGGGGGCCCCACACGCTAGGGCCCCCTCTAGGCCGCGCCACCCTAGTGTGGCGGTGACCCGTGGCCCCACTTCGTATCTCCTCCGGTCTTCTGGAAGCTTCGTGGAAAAATAAGCCCCTGGGCGTTGATTTCGTCCAATTCCGAGAATTTTTCCTTACTAGGATTTCTGAAACCAAAAACAGCAGAAAACAACAACTAGCTCTTCGGCATCTCGTCAATAGGTTAGTGCCGGAAAATGCATAATAATGACATATAATGTGTATAAAACATGTGAGTATCATCATAAAAGTAGCATGGAACATAAGAAATTATAGATACGTTCGGGACGTATCAAGCATCCCCAAGCTTAGTTCCTACTCGCCCTCGAGTAGGTAAACGATAACAAAGATAATTTCTGAAGTGACATGCTATCATAATCTTGATCATACTATTGTAAAGCATATGAGATGAATGCAGCGATTCGAAGCAATGATGAAGATAATGAGTAAACAAATGAATCATATAGCAAAGACTTTTCATGAATAATACTTTCAAGACAAGCATCAATAAGACTTGCATAACAATTACTCATAAAGCAATAAATTCTTAGTAGAGGCATTGAAGCAACACAAAGGAAGATATAAGTTTCAGCGTTTGCTTTCAACTTCAACATGTATATCTCATGGATAATTGTCAACACAAAGTAATATAACAAGTGCAATAGGTAAACATGTAAGAATCAATGCACACAGTTCACACAAGTGTTTGCTTCTAAGATAGAAAGAAGTAGGTAAACTGACTCAACAATAAAGTAGAAGATAGGCCCTTCGCGAGAGGAAGCATGGATTACTATTTTTGTGCTAGAGCTTTTCATTTTGAAAACATAGAAACAATTTTGTCAACGGTAGTAATAAAGCATATGTGTTATGTATAAGATATCCTATAAGTTGCAAGCCTCATGCATAGTATACCAATAGTGCTCGCTCCTTGTCCTAATTAGCTTGGATTAACACGGATTATCATTGCATAGCATATGTTTCAACCAAGTGTCACAAAGGGGTACCTCTATGCCGCATGTACAAAGGTCTAAGGAGAAAGCTCGCATTGGATTTCTCGCTTTTGATTATTCTCAACTTAGACATCCATACCGGGACAACATAGACAACAGATAATGGACTCCTCTTTAATGCATAAGCATTCAACAAAAGTTAAAGTTCTCATAATAGATTGAGGATTAATTGTCCAAACAGAAACTTCCACCATGAATCATGGCTTTAGTTAGCGGCCCAATGTTCTTCTCTAACAATATGCATACTCAAACCATTTGATCATGAAAATCTCCCTTACTTCAGACAAGACGAACATGCATAGCAACTCACATGATATTCAACAAAGGTAAAAGTTGATGGCGTCCCCGAAACATGGTTACCGCTCAACAAGCAACTTATTAAGAAATAAGACACATAAGTACATATTCTTCACCACAATAGTTTTTAGGCTATTTTTCCCATGAGCTATATATTGCAAAGACAAAGGAATAGAATTTTAAAGGTAGCACTCAAGTAATGTACTTTGGAATGGCGGAGAAATACCATGTAGTAGGTAGGTATGGTGGACACAAATGGCATAGTTTTTGGCTCAAGGATTTGGATGCACGAGAAGAATTCCTCTCAATACAAGGCTAGGCTAGCAAGGTTGTTTGAAACAAATTCAAGTATAAAAGGTGCAGCAAAGCTCACATATGAACATATTGTAAGTATTATAAGACTTTACATTGTCTCCTTGTTGTTCAAACACCTTAACCAGAAAATATCTAGACTCTAGAGATCAATCATGCAAACCAAATTTTAACAAGCTCTATGTAGTTCTTCATTAATGGGTGCAAAGTACATGATGCAAGAGCTTAAACATGATCTATATGAGCACAACAATTGCCAAGTATCAAATTATTCAAGACATTATACCATTTACCACATGCGGCATTTTCCGTTTCCAACCATATAACAATGAATGAAGTAGTTCAACTTTCGCAATGAACATTAAAGATAAAGCTAAGAACATATGTGTTCATACGAAACAGCGGAGCGTGTCTCGCTCCCAAACAAAGAATGCTAGGATCCGATCTTATTCAAACAAAAACAAAAAACAAAAACAAACAGACGCTCCAAGTAAAGCACATAAGATGTGACGGAATAAAAATATAGTTTCACTAGAGGCGACCTGATAAGTTGTCGATGAAGAAGGGATGCCTTGGGCATCCCCAAGCTTAGATGCTTGAGTCTTCTTAAAATATGCAGGGATGAACCACGGGGGCATCCCCAAGCTTAGACTTTTCACTTTTCTTGATCATATTGTATCATCCTCCTCTCTTGACCCTTGAAAACTTCCTCCACACCAAACTCAAAACAATCTCATTAGAGGGTCAGTGCATAATTCATATATTCAGAGGTGACATAATCATTCTTAACACTTCTGGACATTGCACAAAGCTACTGAAAGTTAATGGAACAAAGAAATCCATCAAACATAGCAAAACAGGCAATGCGAAATAAAAGGCAGAATCTGTCAAAACAGAACGATCCGTAAAGACGAATTTTTTAGAGGCACCGGACTTGCTCAGATGAAAATGCCCAAATTGAATGAAAGTTGCGTACATATCTGAGGATCACACAAGTAAATTGGCAGATTTTTCTAAATTTTCTACAGCAGGGACGGCTCAATTTCGTGACAGCAAGAAATCTGTTCCTGCGCAGTAATCCAAATCTAGTATTGACTTTACTATCAAAGACTTTACTTGGCACAACAATGCAATAAAATAATGATAAGGAGAGGTTTCTACAGTAGTAACAACTTCCAAGACTCAAATATAAAACAAAGTGCAGAAGTAAAATAATGGGTTGTCTCCCATAAGCACTTTTCTTTAACGCCTTTCAGCTAGGCGCAGAAAGTGTGTATCAAGTATTATCAAGAGATGAAGCATCAACATCATAATTTGTTCTAATAATAGAATCATAAGGTAACTTCATTCTCTTTCTAGGGAAGTGTTCCATACCTTTCTTGAGAGGAAATTGATATTTAATATTACCTTCCTTCATATCAATGGTAGCACCAACAGTTCGAAGAAAAGGTCTTCCCAATATAATGGGACAAGATGCATTGCATTCAATATCCAAGACAACAAAATCGACGGGGAAAAGGTTATTGTTAACCATAATACGAACATTATCAATCCTCCCCAAAGGTTTCTTTATAGCATTATCAGCAAGATTAACATTCAGATAACAGTTTTTCAACGGTGGCAAGTCAAGCATATCATAAATTTTCTTAGGCATAACAGAAATACTTGCACCAAGATCACATAAAGCATTACAATCAAAATCATTGACCCTCATCTTAATGATAGGCTCCCAACCATCTTCCAACTTCCTAGGAATAGAGGTTTCAAGTTTTAGTTTCTCTTCTCTAGCTTTTATGAGAGCATTTGTAATATGTTTTGTAAAGGCCAAATTTATAGCACTAGCATTGGGACTTTTAGAAAGTTTTTGTAAGAACTTTATAACTTCAGAGATGTGACAATCATCAAAATCTAAACCATTATGACCTACAGCAATGGGATCATTGTCCCCAATATTTTGAAAATTTTTAGCAGTTTTATCAGTTTCAGCAGTTTTAGCAGTTTCAGGCAATTTTCCACGCTTTGCACTAGGAGTAGAAACATTGCCAACACCAATTATTTTACCGTTGATAGTAGGGGGTGTAGCAACATGTGAAGCATTAACATACTAGTGGTGGTAATAGTCCAAACTTTAGCTACATTATTCTCTTTAGCTAGTTTTTCGTTTTCTTCTCTTTCCCACCTAGCATGCAATTCAGCCATCAATCTAATATTCTCATTAATTTGAACTTGGATGGCGTTTGCTGTAGTAACAATTTTATTCTCATTATCCTTATTAGGCATAACATTCAATTTTAAAAGATCAACATCAGAGGCAAGACTATCAACCTTAGAAGCAAGAATATCAATTTTATCAAGCTTTTCCTCAACAGATTTGTTAAAAGCAGTTTGTGTACTAATATTCTTTAAGCATGGCTTCAAGACCAGGGGGTACACTCCTATCATTATTGTAAGAATTCCCATAAGAATTACCATAACTATTACCATTAGCAGAAGGATATGGCCTATAGTTGTTACCAGAATTATTCCTATAAGCATTGTTGTTGAAATTATTACTTTTAATAAAGTTCACATCAACATGTTCTTCTTGGGCAACCAATGAAGCTAAAGGAACATTATTAGGATCAACATTAGATCTACCATTCACAAGCATAGACATAATAGCATCAATCTTATCACTCAAGGAGGAGGTTTCTTCAACAGAATTTACCTTCTTACCTTGTGGAGCTCTTTCCGTGTGCCATTCAGAGTAATTTATCATCATATCATCAAGAAGCTTTGTTGCCGCCCCCAAAGTAATGGACATAAAGGTACCTCCAGCAGCTGAATCCAATAGGTTCCGCGAAGAAAAATTCAATCCTGCATAGAAGGTTTGGATGATCATCCAAGTAGTTAGTCCATGGGTAGGGCAATTCTTCACCAAAGATTTCATTCTCTCCCATGCTTGAGCAACATGTTCATTATCTAATTGCTTAAAATTCATTATGCTACTTCTCAAAGATATAATTTTAGCGGGAGGATAATATCTACCAATAAAAGCATCCTTACATTTAGTCCATGAATCAATACTATTTCTAGGCGAGAGATAGCAACCAATCTTTAGCTCTTCCTCTTAAGGAGAAAGGAAACAATTTCAATTTTAAAATGTCACCATCTACATCCTTATACTTTTGCATTTCACATAGTTCAACAAAATTATTAAGATGGGCAGCAGCATCATCAGAACTAACACTAGAAAATTGCTCTCTCATAACAAGATTTAGTAAAGCAGGTTTAATTTCAAAGAATTCTGCTGTAGTAGCAGGTGGAGCAATAGGTGTGCATAAGAAATCATTATTATTTGTGCTAGTGAAGTCACACAACTTAGTATTCTCAACAGTACCCATTTTAGCAGTAGTAAATAAAGCAAACTAAATAAAGTAAATGCAAATAACTAATTTTTTGTGTTTTTAATATAGAGAACAAGACAGTAAATAAAGTAAAACTAGCAACTATTTTTTTGTGTTTTTGATATAAAGAGCAAACAAAGCAGTAAATAAAGTAAAACAAGCAAGACAAAAACAAAGTAAAGAGATTGGATGTGGGAGACTCCCCTTGCAGCGTGTCTTGATCTCCCCGGCAACGGCGCCAGAAATTTACTTGATGGCGCGTAGTTGACACGTCCGTTGGGAACCCCAAGAGGAAGGTGTGATCCGCACAACAGTAAGTTTCCCTCAGTAAGAAACCAAGGTTATCGAACCAGTAGGAGTCAAGGAACACGTGAAGGTTGTTGGTGGCGGAGTGTAGTGCGGCGCAACACCAGGGATTCCGGCGCCAACGTGGAACCTGCACAACACAATCAAAGTACTTTGCCCCAACGTAACGAGTGAGGTTGTCAATCTCACCGGCTTGCTGTAAACAAAGGATTAGATGTATAGTGTGGATGATGATGATTGTTTGCGAAGAACAGTAAAGAACAATTGCAGTAGATTGTATTTCAGATGTAAAGAATTGGACCGGGGTCCACAGTTCACTAGTGGTGTCTCTCCCATAAGATAAATAGATGTTGGGTGAACAAATTATAGTTGGGCAATTGACAAATAAAGAAGGCATAACAATGCACATACATATATCATGATGAGTACTATGAGATTTAATCAGGGCATTACGACAAAGTACATAGACCGCTATCCAGCATGCATCTATGCCTAAAAAGTCCACCTTCGAGGTTATCATCCGAACCCCTCCAGTATTAAGTTGCA
This sequence comes from Lolium rigidum, assembly GCF_022539505.1. Classification (NCBI taxonomy): domain Eukaryota; kingdom Viridiplantae; phylum Streptophyta; class Magnoliopsida; order Poales; family Poaceae; genus Lolium; species Lolium rigidum. The sequence continues at coordinate 30,819 of NW_025901340.1, forward strand.
AACAACGGACAATTGCATTAAGTATGGTGCGTAATGTAATCAACACAAATATCCTTAGACAAAGCATCGATGTTTTATCCCTAGTGGCAACAAGCACATCCACAACCTTAGAGGTTGTCTGTCACTCCCAGATTCAATGGAGGCATGAACCCACTATCGAGCATAAATACTCCCTCTTGGAGTCACAAGTATCAACTTGGCGAGAGCCTCTACTAGCAACGGAGAGCATGCAAGAACATAAACAACATATATGATAGATTGATAATCAACTTGACATAGTATTCAATATTCATCGGATCCCAACAAACACAACATGTAGCATTACGGATAGATGATCTTGATCATGATAGGCAGCTCACAAGATCTAACATGATAGCACAATGAGGAGAAGACAACCATCTAGCTACTGCTATGGACCCATAGTCCAGGGGTGAACTACTCACACATCAATCCGGAGGCGATCATGGCGATGAAGAGACCTCCGGGAGATGATTCCCCTCTCCGGCAGGGTGCCGGAGGCGATCTCCTGAATCTCCCGAGATGGGATTGGCGGCGGCGGCGTCTCTGAAAGGTTTTCCGTATCGTGGCTCTCGGTACTGGGGGTTTCGCGACGAAGGCTTTAAGTAGGCGGAAGTGCAGGTCAGGAGGCGTCACGGGGGCCCCACACGCTAGGGCCACGCGGGCCCCCTCTAGGCTGCGCCGCCCTAGTGTGGCGGTGCCCCGTGGCCCCACTTCGTATCTCCTCCGGTCTTCTGGAAGCTTCGTGGAAAAATAAGCCCCTGGGTGTTGATTTCGTCCAATTTCGAGAATATTTCCTTACTAGGATTTCTTAAACCAAAAACAGCAGAAAACAGCAACTGGCTCTTCGGCATCTCGTCAATAGGTTAGTGCCGGAAAATGCATAATAATGACATATAATGTGTATAAAACATGTGAGTATCATCATAAAAGTAGCATGGAACATAAGAAATTATAGATACGTTCGGGACGTATCAATAAACAAGTGCAAAGATGCCATGAATGCATGCAAGTTTTTGTATTTTGAAAGCTAGGGATGTTACACCGCCCCTCCTCACCATCACTGCCTCCTCACCGGACACCGTAGTGACCGACCACGTTCTACCGGCTCCCTTGCTGTCTAGCAAGCCGGATTAGCTTCCTCGACGCGACGTTGACCGCGCCATATCTGCTCCGGATCTGCTTCCCCGACTCTGTAGTCCACCTCACCGGAGATCGAGATGGGCAAAAAACGCGGCCTCAAAGTCGACCACCCCCAACCAAAGAGTAAATCCGCCCTGGCCTCAGACGAAGATTGATGAATACTTTACATGTCCGCTTTTGTTATATGCATTTGATTTCTGACACTAGTTTTCGTTGCTTTCTTGCAACGCATTCTTGCTGATATTAGATCAGTGTAGATAGTTGTTTGTCGCGTAGCTATATGAGATCTTAACCTTACATCTGCTGATCGAGAGGAAGATCGAGGTTATGTCCGCTTTCGTTATGCATTTCTTTTCCGAGAATCAGTTCTGTGTGATATGTTTTGGGGGTTTGAAGTATGCATTTTACGAAGGTTATGATAGCAGTCAAGCTAGCTGAGCAATTTGTTGATAGTATTAAACTGCCTGTATTTTTTTTATCTCGGAACTCTGCTGATCGTAACCTTACATCTGCTGATGGAGAGGCAGAGCTTATGTCCGCTTTCGTTACGCATTTCTTTTCCAAGTATCACTTCTGTGCGGTACTTTTTCGTGGTTTGAAGTATACTACCTCCACCCCAAACCTGAAGGCTTATTTATAAAAGTAAAACCAAGTAAAGTTTGACCAAACTTTCAGAACAATCTATCAAGAAATATAATATTTTGTAGATACCGTACGAAAATATATTCGTTATCTATTTAATGATATTAAATTTGTATATTGCATGTTAATGATTTTTGGTAAAAACTTCGGGATGGTGGTAGTACGTTTTACAAAGGTTATGATAGCAGTCAAGCTAGCAGAGCAATTTATTGATAGTATTAAACTGCCTGTATTTTTTTCCTATTTGCAACTTTGTGTGCGCCATGTGGAATTGCATGCTCTAGCCAGTTCATCCAATGAGGTTTTATCACTTAACACCAGAAGTTCGGGATTTTTTATTATCATAGAACCACAACCCTAGAAATTTGTATCACAAAACACCAACATTTGGGGTAATTGTTTCGCAGAATACATGATCTCTGTTTGATATCCCATTAGTGACTTCAGGGTTCAGGCCACCGTCAATTTAAGAGTGACAGCAGGAGAAAGACAATTAGACTTTATTTTGTTGTATTTGCTGTTAAACGCTAAATACAAAGCTGTTTGTCAACACTAGTTGTTAAATCTTATGTCCAGACAGTTCAAAAAAATCTTATGTCCAGGGTAGTTGTATTGGTACACATTATCAAAACCTTATGCTGGTACAGAATATATTACCCAAATCTCATGTTCTTGTGTGGTTATAATTTCAATGGATATTTGTCATATGGTAATTCATTTGTGTGTAGCATATGTAACAAGTGTGGCTCATATTCTCATTTCCACAAAGTGTCTACAAAATTTCACACAAAAATTCATTTGTTTGTAGCAAACATGCTCACGTACTGTAAATTGGTGTCACACTGTAGGGTCATGCTCTTGTCAAGCCAACTAATGACAAATAATGTGTTATGTGAAATAATTTCCCCAAATGATGGTGTTTTGTGATAAAAAAATCCCCAACTTGTGGTGCTAAGTGATAAATCCACTCATTCAATAGACCGAGCCTTAGGCATGTATCATTAGATATTTTTTTAGGAAGGCTGCAAATATTTATTTTGAATACTGCGTTTCTACTTGCTAGGATTTGAACTCAGGACCTTGTCTGATACCATTTCGAATTGCATGCTCATGCAAGTGCATCCAATAGACGAATCTGTTGGAACTTAGAAGACCCTAGGCAATTATATTAAGCCCACGCCATTCCATATGGTTAACCATTGGCATGAAATGACACTTATATGTGTTTGAGTCTATATGTGGATTGCTTAGCCCATTCCATCAGTTCAGAATTTTGGTTGCGTTGGCTACTGCATGAAGCTTGACATTCATACTTATCCTAAAAATTGTTGCTGTTGCCCTCTGTTGCCCAACATAAATTATTTTTGAGCCATAATTTGTTTGCCCTTTCCATCAGTCCGGACTTCCGGTTGCGTTGGCTAGTGCATGAAGCTTGACAATATGAACGTCAATTATATTTGAGCCATAGTTTGTTTGTCATTACACCTTTTGAGCAGTCTCACTGCTACTATTAATTTGTTCTTATATGCAAAATTCCATGATAAATCTCATATGCATTTCTCGCCAATGCATGTTAGGTCTTCCACTCGAGAATGAGTACGAAGAGCAACGGAGGCAAACTATCCTGCATAATATCCGAGTTGCAGCCTCGTTGGGCCTAACACTACATCCTTCTACAAGGTCTAGTGCAAAAATGTCACCCACCTCCCTCACAAAGGATACGGAACATTCCTCTGATTCAGAATTTGATCCTACTGATTGTGATGGCGAGCTGACTCAGGAAGATGCCCTGGTCGACTATCCTCTGCAACACAACAAGGTGAGTTTTCTCTGTCCTGTCATCGAATTATTTGTCCCAACTTCCATTTGTTGTATCCCAGTCCTACCAAATATGTTACCCATGCCATGTTCAATCTCATTACTACAATTTGTCCTGCTTAGTTAATGCATCATATATGTTTTGGCATATGTTGCCTTACTGTTTTCCATTCCATCTGCATATCATCATCATATAATATTGTACATTGAAATATCATTTATGTGTGATAGGCATCTGCAGATTCGGGCAAGAACTTTTCAATAACGAACAGGAGGAAGAACACTCAACAACCTCAGGCTGATACCGGAGGATGGGTGACAGTGCGTAATAAAAAAAAGGGTTAAGCCTGATGCTCGTGCTGCTCCTCCTATTACAAGGTCTAACAAGACACTGACACGAGGTGGCGAACAGGCCAAGAATGATAACATTAAAAGGTCTCGTAAAAACCACAAACCATCGAATCAGACAGAAGTAGCCCCAGCATGTACCAACCCACACATTCCACAACCACCAGTTGCCAATACTATTTCTCAGCAACAATTGCCAATAGAACCAGTTTCCACAGCAAATTCTAGCCAACAATTGGCACCATCAGGAGTGGTGGTAGGTAATAATTGCCAAGGACACATGATGCTAGTCCCATATGATACAGCCTCAAATGTCCAAACAGTGCTGCCACAACACCAGCAAACTGGTGATGATCTCCCTCCGACCCTTAGTCCTGCGAAAGAAAACTCCTCTCCCGATGATGAGACCCACGCCAAAAAAGGTAATACTTTTTTCAAGACTTGTAGTTTAATGCTCCCATATGTATCTATATACCATGATAGCTTGATGTAATGCTTAACTTGGTAGGTTCGCCATGATTAATAAAAACGAGGGGGGCAACGGTAGGAAGAAAACTTGCAGCTAAGATTTCCGGAATGGGTTGAAGATTTCGCATCACATCTATTGTAGGTGGCAGAAGGCCACTTCATCCGCATGAATCTTCATATCTTGTATCACAGGTTGGCTATTTTATCAGGAATGAACTTCCTACCTTCCCATTGTGGAAGCAGCACGTTGACACCCCTTCACACTTCAAGAGTTTAGTGCATAATTTACATGTAAGTCATGCTTCTCCTGGCAATGATAAATTATTCCACATTGATCTATCCCATTTCTTGTAGCTTACTATTGTTTCTATGCTATATAACTCACCAATCATTCCACCATTGTGAGCAGTTAAGGTTTGAATTCGATGAGGATAATGAGGATGTAAAGTTTGTCATCGCTTCCATATTCAAAGAATTGTTGCGCCAGCACCGCTATAAGCTTAAGGCGACATACTTCACTGGCCAGATTACTGCCAGTGTTCGAACAACGTCTCCTGCACCCTGTATGACTGACGAGCAATGGGGAGATCTTGTCAAGCACTGGTCTGATCCAAAGAATGTGGTATGGCTTATGAGGACCGTGAAACCAGATTAAATTCCGAATACTTATTTTGCGCCAGTGTCTCACTAGTCTCCTTTTGCAGACGTTGTCTAAAAGGAACCAGGCTAACCGCTTGAAACAATGTTTACCAAGCCGTACAGGATTGATACGTCTCCGACGTATCGATAATTTCTTATGTTCCATGCCACATTATTGATGATATCCACATGTTTTATACACATTATATGTCGTATTTATGCATTTTCCGGCACTAACCTTTTAACGAGATGCCGAAGAGCCAGTTGCTGTTTTCTGCTGTTTTTGGTTTCAGAAATCCTACAAAAGAAATATTCTCGGAATTGGACGAAATCAACGCCCAGGGTCCTATTTTTGCACGAAGCTTCCAGAAGACCGAAGGGGAAAGGAAGTGGGGCCACGAGGCGCCGACACAACAGGGCGGCGCGGCCCAAGCCCTGGCCGCGCCGGCCTGGCGTGTGGGGCCCTCGTGTGGCCCCCCGCGTTGCCCTTCCGCCTACTTAAAGCCTTCGTCGCGAAACCCCCAGTACCGAGAGCCACGATACGGAAAACCTTACTGAGACGCCGCCGCCACCAATCCCATCTCGGGGGATTCTGGAGATCACCTCCGGCACCCTGCCGGAGAGGGGAGTCATCTCCCGGAGGACTCTTCACCGCCATGGTCGCCTCCGGAGTGATGAGTGAGTAGTTCACCCCTGGACTATGGGTCCATAGCAGTAGCTAGATGGTTGTCTTCTCCTCATGTGCTTCATTGTCGGATCTTGTGAGCTGCCTAACATGATCAAGATCATCTATCCGTAATTCTATATGTTGTGTTTGTCGGGATCCGATGGATAGAGAATACTATGTTATGTTGATTATCAATCTATTACCTATGTGTTGTTTATGATCTTGCATGCTCTCCGTTATTAGTAGAGGCTCTGGCCAAGTTTTTGCTCTTAACTCCAAGAGGGAGTATTTATGCTCGATAGTGGGTTCATGCCTCCATTAAATCTGGGACAGTGACTGAAAGTTCTAAGGTTGTGGATGTGCTGTTGCCACTAGGGATAAAACATTGATGCTATGTCCGAGGATGTAGTTATTGATTACATTACGCACCATACTTAATGCAATTGTCTGTTGTTTTACAACTTAATACTGGAAGGGGTTCGGATGATAACCTGAAGGTGGACTTTTTAGGCATAGATGCATGCTGGATAGCGGTCTATGTACTTTTTCGTAATGCCCAATTAAATCTCACAATATTCATCATATCATGTATGTGCATTGTCATGCTCTCTTTATTTGTCAATTGCCTGACTGTAATTTGTTCACCCAACATGCTATTCATCTTATGGGAGAGACACCTCTAGTGAACTGTGGACCCCGGTCCATTCTTTTACATTGAATACAATCTACTGCAATACTTGTTCTACTGTTTTCTGCAAACAATCATCATCCACACTATACATCTAATCCTTTGTTACAGCAAGCCGGTGAGATTGACAACCTCACTGTTTCGTTGGGGCAAAGTACTTTGGTTGTGTTGTGCAGGTTCCACGTTGGCGCAGGAATCTCTGGTGTTGCGCCGCACTACATCTCGCCGCCATCAACCTTCAACGTGCTTCTTGGCTCCTCCTGGTTCGATAAACCTTGGTTTCTTTCTGAGGGAAAACTTGCCGTCGTACGCATCACACCTTCCTCTTGGGGTTCCCAACGGACGCGTGTTGTACGCGTATCAAGACTGTTTTCTGGCGCCGTTGCCGGGGAGATCAAGACACGCTGCAAGGGGAGTCTCCACACTCCAATCTCTTTACTTTGTTTTTGTCTTGCTTTATTTTATTTACTACTTTGTTTGCTGCACTTATATCAAAACACAAAAAAATTAGTTGCTAGCTTTACTTTATTTACTCTCTTGCACTCTATATCAAAAACACAAAAAAATAGTTACTTGCATTTGCTTTACTTATTTCAACATGTTTCCTTTTAATTTTACTGTAAAAGATATACCTGTGGGACAAGGGTCTATAATTGGAAGAGATAATATAGAAGAATTTTTCACCCATGTTAGTATGCATGAAGATCTTAAAGACATACCCCTTGCAAAAGCTGTCCCTACTTATGAAGATGCCTCTGTTTGTTTGGTACGCATGATGGAAGCTAGATTTATTAGTCTCAACCCCATGATACAACACATGTTTCTTACACTTTCTGATATGGAGCGGGGAGAGAAGAGAGATTTTGTTCTAAAAGTCTTAGTGTGGGAATTTGCGGATATAGCTAAAGAAGCTAGAAAAGTTTTTAGTAAGCATGAGAGGCTTCGTTTGATCACCGATTTTAAAAGAACACTTGAAAAAATGGATATGGATAGAATAAAGTACACTAATAATGTTAATAATGGTGGGGAGATTAAAGCACCAATACCATGTAAGCTCCTAGCGATGCATGAAGCTCTAGATGATAATTATGCTTAGCTTGTTCCTGAAAATTTGTTTGATGAGAGTAGCAAGCCCAAGACTAATGAAAAGGGAGCCGCTGAAACTTATGTATCCAACATACTATGCATGGTTGAGAAAACTCCCAACACCCCTGGTAATGATGTCAATGCTTCATCTCTTGATAACACTTGATATACACTTTCTGCGCCTAGCTGAAAGGCGTTAAAGAAAAGCGCTTATGGGAGACAATCCATGTTTTTACTACAGTATTTTTGTTTTATATTTGAGTCTTGGAAGTTGTTTACTACTGTAGAAACCTCTCCTTATCTTAGTTTTGTGCATTGTTGTGCCAAGTAAAGTCTTTGATAGTAAGGTTCATACTAGATTTGGATTGCTGCGCAGTAACAGATTTCTTTGTTGTCACGAATTTCGACCTGCCTCTCTGTAGGTAGCTCAGAAAAATATGCCAATTTACGTGCGTGATCCTCAGATATGTACGCAACTTTCATTCAATTTGGGCATTTTCATTTGAGCAAGTCTGGTGCCTCGATAAAAACCATCTTTACGGACTGTTCTGTTTTGACAGATTCTGCCTTTTATTTCGCATTGCCTCTTTTGCTATGGTGGATGAATTTCTTTGTTCCATTAATGTCCAGTAGCTTTATGCAATGTCCAGAAGTGTTAAGAATGATTGTGTCACCTCTGAACATGTTAATTTTTATTGTACACTAACCCTCTAATGAGTTGTTTCGAGTTTGGTGTGGAGGAAGTTTTCAAGGATCAAGAGAGGAGGATGATACAATATGATCAAGGAGAGTGAAAGCTCTAAGCTTGGGGATGCCCCGGTGGTTCACCCCTGCATATTTTAAGAAGACTCAAGCGTCTAAGATTGGGGATGCCCAAGGCATCCCCTTCTTCATCGACAACATTATCAGGTTCCTCCCCTGAAACTATATTTTTATTCCGTCACATCTTATGTGCTTTGCTTGGAGCGTCGGTTTGTTTTTGTTTTTGTTTTGTTTGAATAAAATGGATCCTAGCATTCATTGTGTGAGAGAGAGACACGCTCCGCTGTTGCATATGGACAAATATGTCCTTAGGCTTTACTCATAGTATTCATGGCGAAGGTTGAATCTTCTTCGTTAAATTATTATATGGTTGGAATCGGGAAATGCTACATGTAGTAATTCTAAAAATGTCTTGAATAATTTGATACTTGGCAATCGTTGTGCTCATGTTTAAGCTCTTGCATCATATACTTTGCACCCATTAATGAAGAAACACCTAGAGCTTGCTAAATTTGGTTTGCATATTTGGTCTCTCTAAAGTCTAGATAATTTCTAGTATTGAGTTTGAACAACAAGGAAGACGGTGTAGAGTCTTATAATGTTTACAATATGTCTTTTATGTGAGTTTTGCTGCACCGGTTCATCCTTGTGTTTGTTTCAAATAACCTTGCTAGCCTAAACCTTGTATCGAGAGGGAATACTTCTCATGCATCCAAAATCCTTGAGCCAACCACTATGCCATCTGTGTCCACCATACCTACCTACTACATGGTATTTCTCCGCCATTCCAAAGTAAATTGCTTGAGTGCTACCTTTAAAATTTCCATTCTTTACCTTTGCAATATATAGCTCATGGGACAAATAGCTTAAAAACTATCGTGGTATTGAATATGTACTTATGCACTTTATCTCTTATTAAGTTGCTTGTTGTGCGATAACCATGTTTTCTGGGGACGCCATCAACTACTCTTTGTTGAATATCATGTGAGTTGCTATGCATGTCCGTCTTGTCTGAAGTAAGGGAGATCTACCACTTTAATGGTTAGAGCATGCATATTGTTAGAGAAGAACATTGGGCCGCTAACTAAAGCCATGAATCATGGTGGAAGTTTCAGTTTTGGACATATATCCTCAATCTCATATGAGAACACTAATTGTTGCTACATGCTTATGCATTAAAGAGGAGTCCATTATCTGTCGTCCATGTTGTCCCGGTATGGATGTCTAAGTTGAGAATAATCAAAAGCGAGAAATCCAAAATGCGAGCTTTCTCCTTAGACCTTTGTACAGGCGGCATAGAGGTACCCCTTTGTGACACTTGGTTAAAACATGTGTATTGCGATGATCCCGGTAGTCCAAGCTAATTAGGACAAGGTGCCGGCACTATTAGTATACTATGCATGAGGCTTGCAACTTGTAAGATATAATTTACATAATACATATGCTTTATTACTACCGTTGACAAAATTGTTTCTTGTTTTCAAAATAAAAGCTCTAGCACAAATATAGCAATCGATGCTTTCCTCTTTGAAGGACCTTTCTTTTACTTTTATGTTGAGTCAGTTCACCTATCTCTCTCCACCTCAAGAAGCAAACACTTGTGTGAACTGTGCATTGATTCCTACATACTTGCATATTGCACTTGTTATATTACTCTATGTTGACAATTATCCATGAGATATACATGTTACAAGTTGAAAGCAACCGCTGAAACTTAATCTTCCTTTGTGTTGCTTCAATACCTTTACTTTGATTTATTGCTTTATGAGTTAACTCTTATGCAAGACTTATTGATGCTTGTCTTGAAAGTACTATTCATGAAAAGTCTTTGCTTTATGATTCATTTGTTTACTCATGTCATTACCATTGTTTTGATCGCTGCATTCATTACATATGTTTACAATAGTATGATCAAGGTTATGATGGCATGTCACTCCAGAAATTATCTTTGTTATCGTTTACTCGCTCGGGACGAGCGAGAACTAAGCTTGGGGATGCTGATACGTCTCCGACGTATCGATAATTTCTTATGTTCCATGCCACATTATTGATGATATCTACATGTTTTATACACATTATATGTCGTATTTAGGCATTTTCCGGCACTAACCTATTAACGAGATGCCGAAGAGCCAGTTCTGTCGTTTTCTGCTGTTTTTGGTTTCGAAATCCTACAAAAGAAATATTCTCGGAATTGGACGAAATCAACGCCCAGGGTCCTATTTTTGCACGAAGCTTCCAGAAGACCGAAGGGGAAAGGAAGTGGGGCCACGAGGCGCCGACACAACAGGGCGGCGCGGCCCAAGCCCTGGCCGCGCCGGCCTGGCGTGTGGGGCCCTCGTGTGGCCCCCCGTGTTGCCCTTCCGCCTACTTAAAGCCTTCGTCGCGAAACCCCCAGTACCGAGAGCCGCGATACGGAAAACCTTACTGAGACGCCGCCGCCACCAATCCCATCTCGGGGGATTCTGGAGATCACCTCCGGCACCCTGCCGGAGAGGGGAGTCATGTCCCGGAGGACTCTTCACCGCCATGGTCGCCTCCGGAGTGATGAGTGAGTAGTTCAACCCTGGACTATGGGTCCATAGCAGTAGCTAGATGGTTGTCTTCTCCTCATGTGCTTCATTGTCGGATCTTGTGAGCTGCCTAACATGATCAAGATCATCTATCCGTAATTCTATATGTTGTGTTTGTCGGGATCCGATGGATAGAGAATACTATGTTATGTTGATTATCAATCTATTACCTATGTGTTGTTTATGATCTTGCATGCTCTCCGTTATTAGTAGAGGCTCGGCCAAGTTTTTGCTCTTAACTCCAAGAGGGAGTATTTATGCTCGATAGTGGGTTCATGCCTCCATTAAATGCGGGACGAGTGACGGAAAGTTCTAAGGTTGTGGATGTGTTGTTGCCACTAGGGATAAAACATTGATGCTATGTCCGAGGATGTAGTTAATGATTACATTACGCACCATACTTAATGCAATTGTCTGTTGTTTTACAACTTAATACCGGAAGGGGTTCGGATGATAACCTCGAAGGTGGACTTTTTAGGCATAGATGCATGCTGGATAGCGGTCTATGTACTTTTTCGTAATGCCCAATTAAATCTCACAATATTCATCATATCATGTATGTGCATTGTCATGCTCTCTTTATTTGTCAATTGCCTGACTGTAATTTGTTCACCCAACATGCTATTCATCTTATGGGAGAGACACCTTTAGTGAACTGTGGACCCCGGTCCATTCTTTTACATTGAATACAATCTACTGCAATACTTGTTCTACTATTTTCTGCAAACAATCATCATCCACACTATACATCTAATCCTTTGTTACAGCAAGCCGGTGAGATTGACAACCTCACTCGTTTCGTTGGGGCAAAGTACTTTGGTTGTGTTGTGCAGGTTCCACGTTGGCGCAGGAATCTCTGGTGTTGCGCCGCACTACATCTCGCCGCCATCAACCTTCAACGTGCTTCTTGGCTCCTCCTGGTTCGATAAACCTTGGTTTCTTTCTGAGGGAAAAATTGCCGCCGTACGCATCACACCTTCCTCTTGGGGTTCCCAACGGACGCGTGCTGTACGCGTACCAAGACTGTTTTCTGGCGCCGTTGCCGGGGAGATCAAGACACGCTGCAAGGGGAGTCTCCACAATCCAATCTCTTTACTTTGTTTTTGTCTTGCTTTATTTTATTTACTACTTTGTTTGCTGCACTTATATCAAAACACAAAAAAATTAGTTGCTAGCTTTACTTTATTTACTGTCTTGCACTCTATATCAAAAACACAAAAAAATAGTTACTTGCATTTGCTTTACTTATTTCAACATGTTTCCTTTTAATTTTACTGTAAAAGATATACATGTGGGACAAGGGTCTATAATTGGAAGAGATAATATAGAAGAATTTTTCACCCATGTTAGTATGCATGAAGATCTTAAAGACATACCCCTTGCAAAAGCTGTCCCTACTTATGAAGATGCCTCTGTTTGTTTGGTACGCATGATGGAAGCTAGATTTATTAGTCTCAACCCCATGATACAACACATGTTTCTTACACTTTCTGATATGGAGCGGGGAGAGAAGAGAGATTTTGTTCTAAAAGTCTTAGTGCGGGAATTTGCGGATATAGCTAAAGAAGCTAGAAAAGTTTTTAGTAAGCATGAGAGGCTTGGTTTGATCACCGATTTTAAAAGAACACTTGAAAAAATGGATATGGATAGAATAAAGTACACTAATAATGTTAATAATGGTGGGGAGATTAAAGCACCAATACCATGTAAGCTCCTAGCGATGCATGAAGCTCTAGATGATAATTATGCTTGGCTTGTTCCTGAAAATTTGTTTGATGAGAGTAGCAAGCCCAATACTAATGAAAAGGGAGCCGCTGAAACTTATGTATCCAACATACTATGCATGGTTGAGAAAACTCCCAACACCCCTGGTAATGATGTCAATGCTTCATCTCTTGATAACACTTGATATACACTTTCTGCGCCTAGCTGAAAGGCGTTAAAGAAAAGCGCTTATGGGAGACAATCCATGTTTTTACTACAGTATTTTTGTTTTATATTTGAGTCTTGGAAGTTGTTTACTACTGTAGCAACCTCTCCTTATCTTAGTTTTGTGCATTGTTGTGCCAAGTAAAGTCTTTGATAGTAAGGTTCATACTAGATTTGGATTGCTGCGCAGTAACATATTTCTTTGCTGTCACGAAATTCGACCTGCCTCTCTGTAGGTAGCTCAGAAAAATATGCCAATTTACGTGCGTGATCCTCAGATATGTACGCAACTTTCATTCAATTTGGGCATTTTCATTTGATCAAGTCTGGTGCCTCGATAAAATCCATCTTTACGGACTGTTCTGTTTTGACAGATTCTGCCTTTTATTTCGCATTGCCTCTTTTGCTATGGTGGATGAATTTCTTTGTTCCATTAATGTCCAGTAGCTTTATGCAATGTCCAGAAGTGTTAAGAATGATTGTGTCACCTCTGAACATGTTAATTTTTATTGTACACTAACCCTCTAATGAGTTGTTTCGAGTTTGGTGTGGAGGAAGTTTTCAAGGATCAAGAGAGGAGGATGATACAATATGATCAAGGAGAGTGAAAGCTCTAAGCTTGGGGATGCCCCGGTGGTTCACCCCTGCATATTTTAAGAAGACTCAAGCGTCTAAGCTTGGGGATGCCCAAGGCATCCCCTTCTTCATCGACAACATTATCAGGTTCCTCCCCTGAAACTATATTTTTATTCCGTCACATCTTATGTGCTTTGCTTGGAGCGTCGGTTTGTTTTTGTTTTTGTTTTGTTTGAATAAAATGGATCCTAGCATTCATTGTGTGAGAGAGAGACACGCTCCCCTGTTGCATATGGACAAATATGTCCTTAGGCTTTACTCATAGTATTCATGGCGAAGGTTGAATCTTCTTCGTTAAATTATTATATGGTTGGAATCGGGAAATGCTACATGTAGTAATTCTAAAATGTCTTGAATAATTTGATACTTGGCAATCGTTGTGCTCATGTTTAAGCTCTTGCATCATATACTTTGCACCCATTAATGAAGAAACACCTAGAGCTTGCTAAATTTGGTTTGCATATTTGGTCTCTCTAAAGTCTAGATAATTTCTAGTATTGAGTTTGAACAACAAGGAAGACGGTGTAGAGTCTTATAATGTTTACAATATGTCTTTTATGTGAGTTTTTCTGCACCGGTTCATTCTTGTGTTTGTTTCAAATAACCTTGCTAGCCTAAACCTTGTATCGAGAGGGAATACTTCTCATGCATCCAAAATCCTTGAGCCAACCACTATGCCATCTGTGTCCACCATACCTACCTACTACATGGTATTTCTCCGCCATTCCAAAGTAAATTGCTTGAGTGCTACCTTTAAAATTTCCATTCTTTACCTTTTCAATATATAGCTCATGGGACAAATAGCTTAAAAACTATCGTGGTATTGAATATGTACTTATGCACTTTATCTCTTATTAAGTTGCTTGTTGTGCGATAACCATGTTTTCTGGGGACGCCATCAACTACTCTTTGTTGAATATCATGTGAGTTGCTATGCATGTCCGTCTTGTCCGAAGTAAGGGAGATCTACCACTTTAATGGTTAGAGCATGCATATTGTTAGAGAAGAACATTGGGCCGCTAACTAAAGCCATGAATCATGGTGGAAGTTTCAGTTTTGGACATATATCCTCAATCTCATATGAGAACACTAATTGTTGCTACATGCTTATGCATTAAAGAGGAGTCCATTATCTGTTGTCCATGTTGTCCCGGTATGGATGTCTAAGTTGAGAATAATCTAAAGCGAGAAATCCAAAATGCGAGCTTTCTCCTTAGACCTTTGTACAAGCGGCATGGAGGTACCCCTTTGTGACACTTGGTTAAAACATGTGTATTGCGATGATCCTGGTAGTCCAAGACAATTAGGACAAGGTGCCGGCACTATTAGTATACTATGCATGAGGCTTGCAACTTGTAAGATATAATTTACATAATACATATGCTTTATTACTACCGTTGACAAAATTGTTTCTTGTTTTCAAAATAAAAGCTCTAGCACAAATATAGCAATCGATGCTTTCCTCTTTGAAGGACCTTTCTTTTACTTTTATGTTGAGTCAGTTCACCTATCTCTCTCCACCTCAAGAAGCAAACACTTGTGTGAACTGTGCATTGATTCCTACATACTTGCATATTGCACTTGTTATATTACTCTATGTTGACAATTATCCATGAGATAGACATGTTCCAAGTTGAAAGCAACCGCTGAAACTTAATCTTCCTTTGTGTTGCTTCAATACCTTTACTTTGATTTATTGCTTTATGAGTTAACTCTTATGCAAGACTTATTGATGCTTGTCTTGAAAGTACTATTCATGAAAAGTCTTTGCTTTATGATTCATTTGTTTACTCATGTTATTACCATTGTTTTGATCGCTGCATTCATTACATATGTTTACAATAGTATGATCAAGGTTATGATGGCATGTCACTCCAGAAATTATCTTTGTTATCGTTTACCTGCTCGGGACGAGCAGGAACTAAGCTTGGGGATGCTGATACGTCTCCGACGTATCGATAATTTCTTATGTTCCATGCCACATTATTGATGATATCTACATGTTTTATACACATTATATGTCGTATTTATGCATTTTCCGGCACTAACCTATTAACGAGATGCCGAAGAGCCAATTGCTGTTTTCTGCTGTTTTTGGTTTCAGAAATCCTACAAAAGAAATATTCTCGGAATTGGACGAAATCAACGCCCAGGGTCCTATTTTTGCACGAAGCTTCCAGAAGACCGAAGGGGAAAGGAAGTGGGGCCATGAGGCGCCGACACAACAGGGCGGCGCGGCCCAAGCCCTGGCCGCGCCGGCCTGGCGTGTGGGGCCCTCGTGTGGCCCCCCGTGTTGCCCTTCCGCCTACTTAAAGCCTTCGTCACGAAACCCCCAGTACCGAGAGCCGCGATACGGAAAACCTTACTGAGACGCCGCCGCCACCAATCCCATCTCGGGGGATTCTGGAGATCACCTCCGGCACCCTGCCGAAGAGGGGAGTCATCTCCCGGAGGACTCTTCACCGCCATGGTCGCCTCCGGAGTGATGAGTGAGTAGTTCACCCCTAGACTATGGGTCCATAGCAGTAGCTAGATGGTTGTCTTCTCCTCATGTGCTTCATTGTCGGATCTTGTGAGCTGCCTAACATGATCAAGATCATCTATCTGTAATTCTATATGTTGTGTTTGTCGGGATCCGATGGATAGAGAATACTATGTTATGTTGATTATCAATCTATTACCTATCACTAGTAGAAAACCTCTCATCCATCTAAGCCATAAATACCGGTTCCCTTACGAACCGGTACTAAAGGGTGCATTAGTACCGGTTGCACTGCCCAAACCTTTAGTACCGGTTCGTAAGGACCTTTAATACCGGTTCGTGACACGAACCGGTACTAAAGGGTTCGCGTCAGCTGAAAAACCTTTAGTACCGGTTCGTGACACGAACCGGTACTAAAGGGTAGACCTTTAGTACCGGTTCGTGACACGAACCGGTACCAAAGGTTTTTCTGCTCCCCACGCAGCTCCACCCCCCCCCCTGTGGATCGCCTTTTTTGACACTGTAAAATAGAAAAGAAAATGATAGAAAATTCAAAAAATAAAATGTTTTCAGATTCTTGTATGTTATGCAACCTACTATTAGGGAAAATTAAAAAATTTGAATTTTCACTTTTTTTGCAAAAAAGTTTTGAAAAATGGTAAAACCGCAATAACTTTTGCATACGACGTCGAAAAAAAACGTATAATATATCAAAAAAATCCTGGGAAAAAGTTACATCTGAATTCACCTGGGTTTACCCGGTTAGCCAATTTTTAGATTCTCAAAATTCCAAATGAAAATATGAAAGCAGGAAGATTTTAGTTTTTTTCCAGAAATTTAGAATTTTATATATTTTTATTTTTTATTAAATTAAAATTAATAATTATAAGATTTTTTGAATCCCAGAATATTACTATGACTTTTAGCAAATTATAATATTTTCAAATTTTCAGGTTTTAGGTTTGGCAAAAAAATATTAAAAATTTACAAAATAATTAAAAATAATACAAATTAAAAAGTTAATTTTACTTATTTATTCAACATTATTATTACATCATTACTTTTGTTTATTAAAAAAATTATTTGAAATTTAAACAATAAAGAAGTGTGACATCGACCAACATGTTAATAGGATTGATATGATACTACTATCACATACATGCGCGCGAAGCACTTGGAAGTGAAACGGGATGGAACTTGGAAGTTAAGCGTGCTAGTGCGGGAGTAGTGTGAGGATGGGTGACCGACCGGGAAGTGTGAGGACGGATAAGTAATTGACTAGAGATTAAGTGTAGTTAGAGACTAACGGAAATATTAGAAATTGTGAAAAAAAGGGAGTGAAAGATAATTAGAAAAAAATGGATAAAAAAAATTAAACGAAATAGCCTTTTTGTGAAAAAAATAAAAAAAAAAGA
Source organism: Lolium rigidum (assembly GCF_022539505.1). NCBI lineage: Eukaryota > Viridiplantae > Streptophyta > Magnoliopsida > Poales > Poaceae > Lolium > Lolium rigidum. Next base: position 48,133 of record NW_025901340.1, read on the forward strand.
TCACCAGCCCCCGCGGGCCGGTACTAAAGGTGGGAGGCCTTTAGTGCCGGATAATTAGTACCGGTTCCAAAACCGGTACTGAAGGCCCTTTGGAACCGGTACTAAAGGGGGGTTTTTCTACTAGTGTATGTGTTGTTTATGATCGTGCATGCTCTCCGTTATTAGTAGAGGCTCTGGCCAAGTTTTTGCTCTTAACTCCAAGAGGGAGTATTTATGCTCGATAGTGGGTTCATGCCTCCATTAAATCTGGGACAGTGACAGAAAGTTCTAAGGTTGTGGATGTGTTGTTGCCACTAGGGATAAAACATCGATGCTATGTCCGAGGATGTAGTTATTGATTACATTACGCACCATACTTAATGCAATTGTCCGTTGTTTTACAACTTAATACCGGAAGGGGTTCGGATGATAACCTGAAGGTGGACTTTTTAGGCATAGATGCATGCTGGATAGCGGTCTATGTACTTTGTCGTAATGCCCAATTAAATCTCACAATATTCATCATATCATGTATGTGCATTGTCATGCTCTCTTTATTTGTCAATTGCCCGATCGTAATTTGTTCACCCAACATGCTATTCATCTTATGGGAGAGACACCTCTAGTGAACTATGGACCCCGGTCCATTCTTTTACATTGAATACAATCTATCGCAATACTTGTTCTACTGTTTTCTCGCAAACAATCATCATCCACACTACACATCTAATCCTTTGTTACAGCAAGCCGGTGAGATTGACAACCTCACTTGTTTCGTTGGGGCAAAGTACTTTGGTTGTGTTGTGCAGGTTCCACGTTGGCGCCGGAATCTCCGGTGTTGCGCCGCACTACATCTCGCCGCCATCAACCTTCAACGTGCTTCTTGGCTCCTCCTGGTTCGATAAACCTTGGTTTCTTTCTGAGGGAAAACTTGCCGCCGTACGCATCACACCTTCCTCTTGGGGTTCCCAACGGACGCGTGCTATACGCGTATCAAGGATCTCGTCACTTGGTTGGGCATCTCTGGCAAAAAGTAATGCCCCGCTGGTCTGTACTGCTACATATGTTACTCGTAAATTGTGTAGAACTCCGTGTGCATGTTATATTTCCATCCTCCATTTCAACCACGTTATTTGATTTCTATATGATTGTACAAAAATGCAGAAAGTAGATCATGCAAACAATATGCAACCAGACAAAGAGATGACTCTGGCAGAGCAGTTCGAGGCATGCCAGAAGAACAAACATAATGTGATAGGAGAACTCGCAGAAAGTGTTATTGTAAGTCTTCTTTATGATTTAAATTTTTTAACGACACACTTGCCAATTTGTAGGAGCAATAATGGGTATGCCAATATGATCTTGTAGGCGTTTTTGTGAAAATGCATATGATGTGTAATCAGGCATACCAACTTCTAGGATTAGAAGTAGTTCATACACATTAAATCTACCGTCTGCATGTTTCTCTGTAATAACTTTTATTTTTACACGACTGAAAACTTTTTAGGAAAATATGAAATTGGAGATGGCAAAACCCGGGAAAGACGGTATGGAAAAAACTCTAGAAGAATGTATGGAGACATTTACCGTGGTACTTAAAAATAAAGATATCACTAAAAAAAAATTCCTGCGAAATGCTGGTGTCGAGGGTACTCCTCGGCAATGCCCCCCGATTGGGGCTTAGGGTTGATGGAATCCTGTAGGCTGACGCGAGACATCGGTTCTCAGACAAGCGGGGAGAGAAATTTACCCAGGTTCGGGGCCCTCGATGAGGTAAAACCCTTACGTCCTGCCTGTCTGATCTTGATTATGAGAATATTGGGTTACAATGGGGTGCCGAAGGTTTCGGCTGAGATCTCGTCGAGAGGCTAAGTGCTGCTGCGACCTAGCTCTAGACTTCTTGTGGCTAAAGTTGCTAAGATTGATAGTGTCCCTCGGTAGCCCCTCTCCTGGCCTTTATATAGGAGGCCAGGTCTCAAGAGGTCCAACCGGGTACGACTAGGTTTACAGGAGTCCTAGCTCTAAACTTTCCTTGTTCGGCTCCTTCTTTGTCTTGTCCGTCAAGGAATCTTCTGTTGCATCGTCAAAGTGGCCCGCCTTGCCATCGAGTACCTTCATGGGCCTCCAGTTAGATTGTAAAGGATAGGGCAATGTCAGTTACCCGAAGGGTAATGCCCACGTCAGTAGCCCCCGAGTGTCTAGCCGAAGATAGTTCGGGTAGAGACTAAAGCTTGCCGTCACCTAATGTTCTTCTTCTTGATTGTTCTTGTCCATCTTGTATCATCATCATCTTCTTCTATCGGGTGCGCGTCCAGCGCTCCCGATGGGAGTAGCCCCCGAGTCTAGGTACGGATGCTCGCAATCCGTGCGTAGACTCAGGTTGTACCACTCGAACGTTTTTTACTCTGCCGAAGTTTTTCTGCAAATCTTCATGGGTCATCCGATACATTTGTACCAAGGCTTGTATTCTTCAATAACACGTAAGGGATAATGAGTAACGTTCCCAACTTTTGCTGGTTAACTGCCGATGGCAAAACAACGTCACACTACGCAGAATCAAGTCCCCGGGCATGATCCTGGAGTGCAAAAAAGTTCTATCGGGTGCGCGTCCAGCGCTCCCGATGGGAGTAGCCCCCGAGTCTAGGCACGGGCGCTTGCAACCGGGTGCAGACTCGAGCTGAGCATTCCATCCCTTTCTTCAAATGTTTCTTCACAAGATTATCTTCGAGTTCTCATTTTATCGCGTGCGCGTCCAGCGCTCCCGATGGGAGTAGCCCCCGAGTCTAGGTGCGGATGCTCGCAATCCGTACGTAGACTCAAGTCCACCATCCGATACCTTTTATATTTCTTCAAATGCTTCGAGCGTTCCTCACGACGTCACTGATGACGTTATTGACACTTCGATTTTGACTGACAAGACAAGACCCGTTGGGCCCATCCTACCTCTGACTGGCTCTGTTTTTAAGTAATATCTGCCTTTCTTGTACGGTTACCAAGGCGCCTCCTCGATTTCCGCGATCAACGCTGGAGAAAGGGTCCTCTTAATGAACTGGAAGCAACGACACGTGCCCACGCAATCCTCAAGTTCTCCCCTACTTAAAATCTCTCAGAACAAAATCCTTAGCATTCTCTCATATCATCGTAGCATTCTCCTGTTCTTCTTCCTCCTTCCTCTTTCATAACCGCCGCGCCGCCACCACCATTTTAGATCTTCTCCAGATCCCGCGATGGTTAAGAAGAAGAACCTCTCTACCGCCGCCAGTTCCGCGAGTGGTGGCGCCTCCGCCAAGGCCTCCTCGAATCTTCCGAAGAGGAGCGCTCCAGATGCTCCTCCCCCAACTCCGGCGCCGCTAGCACCGCCAAGCTCGGCAGTCGTGACCAAGCCCGGAGATTGGCTAGCGTCCTCCATCACGAAGCGTGATGAAAAGAGGGCCCGAAGCCTTGGTCTAATCCCCTCCGACGAGGGGAATGTGATTCTCCCAGGTGCGATCTCTCGGCCCAATCCTCCTGCTGATTTTACCGTGATGTTCTTGACGTTCTTGTATCGGGGTCTCTCGCTTCCTGCTCACGAGTTCCTTCATCGCCTTCTGCGGACTTATGAAATCCAACTATGGCAACTTACCCCCAGCTCAATCCTTCACGTTGCTGTGTTCACCACCCTTCGCGAGGCGTTCTTGGGCATCGAGCCTCACTTTGGGTTGTGGAAGAAAATCTTCTTCGTAAAGAGATACAGCAGTAGCAATGGACCCTTCGTCATTGGGGGAGTGGGGTTCGTTGTCCGTTCAGAGGTCAATTATTTCAGTTTTCCAATGAGAGAATCCGTGCAAGGATGGAGACTGAAATGGTTTTATGTTAAGGATTCCTCAACAATCGAGTCCCAGCTTCCTTGCTTTGCCGACGTCCTTGAAGCCAAACCTAAGCATTCTTGGAAGAACATCCTTTCTCCCGACGAAAGGACAGCAGCCGATGAGTTATTTGCCAAATTTCTTCGGATCAAAGAAACCGATGGCCAAACCATGATCGGCACAGAGGTGGCTGCGGTGTTCTTGAAACGTCGAGTCCAGCCAGTCATGGCCAGGGTTCGTCCGATGTGGTTGTATTCGGGTCCGAAGGATGGGACCAGGATAAACATTGCTGAACTATCGGAAAAGGAGCTGGTTGACGAAGTTCGACGCCTCACTCTCTTTAGTCAGGAAGACTCGATCCCGTTCATATCTTCTTATTCACCTCTTGATGCTGATCATCCGCTGACAGAGGTAAATTTTCCTTCTCACACTCTTATTACCCTGTTCCACTTGGTCGACACGACTATTACTGTTCTTATTTGTTCTTTCCTTCGGTAGATCCCCATAGTTTCAGAAAACTTGTATGATCTACCAAATGACACTTCCGAGGGAAGAGGTTCCTCAGCCCCTGTTGATTTTCATACTGCCGAGTACATGAGCTCAAAGAATGAACACCATGATCCGATAGATTCTGAAGCTGTCTTCACCGATCTTCCTCCCCCAGCCAACGATACTTGCGACACAGCGGGATCAGTGCGTGATGACAACGGTGATTGATACGTCTCCGACGTATCGATAATTTCTTATGTTCCATGCCACATTATTGATGATATCTACATGTTTTATACACATTATATGTCATTATTATGCGTTTTCCGGAACTAACCTATTGACGAGATGCCGAAGTGCCAGTTCTCGTTTTCTGCTGTTTTTGGTTTCAGAAATCCTAGTAAGGAAATATTCTCGGAATTGGACGAAATCAACGCCCAGCATCCTATTTTTCCACGAAGCTTCCAGAACACCCGAGAGCCGCCAGAGGAGGGCCCTGTGGGCCCCAGACGACAGGGTGGCGCGGCCCAGGCCTTGGCCGCGCCCCCCTAGTGTGTCGTCGCCTCGTCGACCCTCCGACTCCGCCTCTTCGCCTATATAAAGGTCCCTGACCTAAAAACCTCGACAAGTTGGACGAAACCAGAGAAAACCTTCCAGAGCCGCCGCCATCGCGAAGCCAAGATCTGGGGGACAGGAGTCTCTGTTCCGGCACGCCGCCGGGACGGGGAAGTGCCCCCGGAAGGCTCCTCCATCGACACCACCGCCATCTTCATCAACGCTGCTGTCTCCCATGAGGAGGGAGTAGTTCTCCATCGAGGCTCGGGGCTGTACCGGTAGCTATGTGGTTCATCTCTCTCCTATGTGCTTCAATACAATAATCTCATGAGCTGCCTTACATGATTGAGATTCATATGATGATGCTTGTAATCTAGATGTCATTATGCTAGTCAAGTGGATTTTACTTATGTGATCTCCGGAGACTCCTTGTCCAACGTGTGTAAAGGTGACAGTGTGTGCACCGTGTGGGTCTCTTAGGCTATATTTCACAGAATACTTATTGACTGTTATGAATGGCATAGTGAAGTGCTTATTTATATCTCTTTATGATTGAAATGTGTTTTGTATCACAATATATCTGTGTGCTACTCTAGTGATGTTATTAAAGTAGTTTATTCATCCTGCACGGTGTAATGGTGACAGTGTGTGCATCGTGTAGTACTTGGTGTAGGCTATGATTGTGATCTCTTGTAGATTATGAAGTTAACTATTGCTATGATGGTATTGATGTGATCTATTCCTCCTTTCGTAGTGTGAAGGTGACGAGTGTGCATGCTATGTTAGTACTTGGTTTGGTTATGTTGATCTGTTATGCACTCTAAGGTTATTTAAATATGAACATTGAATATTGTGGAGCTTGTTAACTCCGGCATTGAGGGTTCGTGTAATCCTACACAGTTAGTGGTGTTCATCATCCAACAAGAGGGTGTAGAGTCTAGCATCTATCTATTTATTCTGTTATGTGATCAATGTTGAGAGTGTCCACTAGTGAAAGTATGATCCCTAGGCCTTGTTCCTAAATACTGCTATCGCTGTTTGTTTACTGTTTTACTGCATCTGTACTTCCTGCAATATTACCACCATCAACCACACACCAGTCCTGGACAGCAAAGCACTTTTCTGGTGCCGTTGCTACTGCTCGCATTTATTCATACCACATGTGTTTCACTATCTCTTCGCCGAACTAGTGCACCTATTAGGTGTGTTGGGGACACAAGAGACTTCTTGATTTGTGGTTGCAGGGTTGCATGAGAGGGATATCTTTGACCTCTTCCTCCCTGAGATCGATAAACCTTGGGTGATCCACTTAAGGGAAACTTGCTGCTGTTCTACAAACCTCTGCTCTTGGATGCCCAACACTGTCTACAAGAATAGAAGCACCCGTAGACATCAAGCTATTTTCTGGCGCCGTTGCCGGGGAGGAAAGGTAAAAGGCTCTCATACTCCGGTCCCAGGTAAAGTACTTTTCTGGCGCCATTGTGTGTGTGCTCGAAGCTATTTCCTTTAGATCCTGCAATTGCATCTTTTTGTTTCTTGTTTACACTAGTTAGGCATAATGGACAACAATGAGCTTCTTATTCTATTTCCTGATTTAAGACATGGATGGTTTGATGCGAAAATTAAAAAACCTATGGAACATATTAGTGTGAACGCTTTGAACACCATTGTTGCTAATGATATGGAAAATTCTAAGCTTGGGGAAGCTGGTTTTGATGAGCATGATCTTTTTAGTCCACCAAGCATTGAGGAGGAAATTTACTTTGATGATACTTTGCCTCCTATTTATGATGATTATAATAATGATAGTCTTTTAGTTCCGCCTACTATGGAGGATAAATTTGATTATGATTACAATATGCCTCCTATATTTGATGATGAGAATAATAATGATAGCTACTTTGTTGAATTTGCTCCCACTACAACTAATAAAATTGATTATGCTTATGTGGAGAGTAATAATTTTATGCATGAGACTCATGATAAGAATGCTTTATGTGATAGTTATATTGTTGAATTTGTTCATGATGCCACTGGATATTATTATGAGAGAGGAAAATATGGTTGTAGAAATTTTCATGTTAATAAAATGCCTCTCTATGTGCTGAAATTTTTGAAGCTACACTTGTTCTATCTTCCTATGCTTGTTACTTTGATCTTCATGAACTTGTTCATTTACAAGATTACTATGCATAGGAAGCATGTTAGGCTTAAATGTGTTTTGAATTTGCCTCTTGATGCTCTCTTTTTGCTTCAAATACTATTTCTTGCGAGTGCATCATAAAAACTGCCGAGCCCATCTTAATGGCTATAAAGAAAGAACTTCTTGGGAGATAACCCATGTGTTTATTTTGCTACAGTACTTTTATTTTATATTTATGTCTTGGAAGTTGTTACTACTGTAACAACCTCTCCTTATCTTAGTTTTGTTGCATTGTTGTGCCAAGTAAAGTCTTTGATAGTAAGGTTCATACTAGATTTGGATTACTGCGCAGAAACAGATTTCTTGCTGTCACGAATCTGGGCCTAATTCTCTGTAGGTAACTCACAAAATTATGCCAATTTACGTGAGTGATACTCAGATATGTACGCAACTTTCATTCAATTTGAGCATTTTCATTTGAGCAAGTCTGGTGCCTCAATAAAATTCGTCTTTATGGACTCGTTCGTTTTGACAGATTCTGCCTTTTATTTCGCATTGCTTCTTTTGCTATGTTGGATGGATTTCTTTGTTCCATTAACTTCCAGTAGCTTTGGGCAATGTCCAGAAGTGTTAAGAATGATTGTGTCACCTCTGAATATGTGAATTTTTTATTATGCACTAACCCTCTAATGAGTTTGTTTCGAGTTTGGTGTGGAGGAAGTTTTCAAGGGTCAAGAGAGGAGGATGATATACTATGATCAAGAAGAGTGAAGAGTCTAAGCTTGGGGATGCCCCCGTGGTTCATCCCTGCATATTTCAAGAAGACTCAAGCATCTAAGCTTGGGGATGCCCAAGGCATCCCCTTCTTCATCGACAAATTATCAGGTTTCTTCTCTTGAAACTATATTTTTATTCGGCCACATCTTATGTACTTTACTTGGAGCGTCTGTTTGTTTTTGTTTTTGTTTTTGTTTGAATAAATGCTTGTGTGGGAGAGAGACACGCTCCGCTGGTTCATATGAACACATGTGTTCTTAGCTCATAATGTTCATGGCGAAGGTTGAATCTTCTTCGTTAAATTGTTATATGGTTGGAATCGGGAAATGCTACATGTAGTAATTGATAAAATGTCTTGGATAATGTGATACTTGGCAATTGTTGTGCTCATGCTTAAGCTCTTGCATCATATACTTTGCACCTATTAATGAAGAAATACATAGAGCTTGCTAAAATTTGGTTTGCATATTTGGTCTCTCTAAAGTCTAGATAATTTCTAGTATTGAGTTTTGAACAACAAGGAAGATGGTGTAGAGTCTTATAATGTTTTCAATATGTCTTTTATGTGAGTTTTGCTGCACCGGTTCATCCTTGTGTTTGTTTCAAATAACCTTGCTAGCCTAAGCCTTGTATCGAGAGGGAATACTTCTCATGCATCCAAAATCCTTGAGCCAACCACTATGCCATTTGTGTCCACCATACCTACCTACTACATGGTATTTCTCCGCCATTCCAAAGTAAATTGCTTGAGTGCTACCTTTAAATAATTCAAAATTTATCACCTCTGATTTGTGTCAATGTTTTATAGCTCATGAGGAAGTATGTGGTGTTTATCTTTCATTCTTGTTGGGCAACTTTCACCAATGGACTAGTGGCTTCATCCGCTTATCCAATAATTTTGCAAAAAGAGCTGGCGCGGGGTTCCCAGCCCCCAATTAATCAACCTTCATTAATAATTCTCTTCACATGTTTTGCTTTGATTCATCAGTAAGCAACTTAATTTTGCAAATAGACACTCCTTCATGGTATGTGAATGTTGGAAGGCACCCGAGGATTCGGTTAGCCATGGCTTGTGTAAGCAAAAGGTTGGGAGGAGTGTCATCCATAAATAAAACTAAAATACATGTGTAAACAAAAGAGAAGAGGGATGATCTCGCCTTGCCGGTAGAGATAACGTCCTTCATGGGAGCCGCTCTTTGAAGGTTTGTCTGGCAAGGGGGTTAGAGTGCCCACTACCATTCGTTGACAACAACAAACACCTCTCAAAATTTTACTTTTATGCTCTCTTTATGTTTTCAAAACCAAAGCTCTAGCACAAATATAGCAATCAATGCTTACCTCTGCGAAGGGCCATTCTTTTACCTTTTATGTTGAGTCAGTTCACCTATCTCTCTCCACCTCAAGAAGCAAACACTTGTGTGAACTGTGCATTGATTCCTACATACTTGCATATTGCACTTGTTATATTACTTTACATTGACAATATCCATGAGATATACATGTTATAAGTTGAAAGCAACCGCTGAAACTTAATCTTCCTTTGTGTTGCTTCAATGCCTTTACTTTGAATTTATTGCTTTATGAGTTAACTCTTATGCAAGACTTATTGATGCTTGTCTTGAAAGTACTATTCATGAAAAAAGTCTTTGCTTTATGATTCAGTTGTTTACTCATGTCATTACCATTGTTTTGATCGCTGCATTCATTACATGTGTTTACAATAGTATGATCAAGGTTATGATGGCATGTCACTTCAGAAATTATCTTTGTTATCGTTTACCTGCTCGGGACGAGCAGAAACTAAGCTTGGGGATGCTGATACGTCTCCGACGTATCGATAATTTCTTATGTTCCATGCCACATTATTGATGATATCTACATGTTTTATACACATTATATGTCATTATTATGCGTTTTCCGGAACTAACCTATTGACGAGATGCCGAAGTGCCAGTTCCTGTTTTCTGCTGTTTTTGGTTTCAGAAATCCTAGTAAGGAAATATTCTCGGAATTGGACGAAATCAACGCCCAACATCCTATTTTTCCACGAAGCTTCCAGAACACCCGAGAGCCGCCAGAGGAGGGCCCTGTGGGCCCCAGACGACAGGGTGGCGCGGCCCAGGCCTTGGCCGCGCCCCCCTAGTGTGTCGTCGCCTCGTCGACCCTCCGACTCTGCCTCTTCGCCTATATAAAGGTCCCTGACCTAAAAACCTCGACAAGTTGGACGAAACCAGAGAAAACCTTCCAGAGCCGCCGCCATCGCGAAGCCAAGATCTGGGGGACAGGAGTCTCTGTTCCGGCACGCCGCCGGGACGGGGAAGTGCCCCCGTAAGGCTCCTCCATCGACACCACCGCCATCTTCATCAACGCTGTTGTCTCCCATGAGGAGGGAGTAGTTCTCCATCGAGGCTCGGGGCTGTACCGGTAGCTATGTGGTTCATCTCTCTCCTATGTGCTTCAATACAATAATCTCATGAGCTGCCTTACATGATTGAGATTCATATGATGATGCTTGTAATCTAGTTGTCATTATGCTAGTCAAGTGGATTTTACTTATGTGATCTCCGGAGACTCCTTGTCCCACGTGTGTAAAGGTGACGAGTGTGTGCACCGTGTGGGTCTCTTAGGCTATATTTCACGGAATACTTATTCACCGTTATGAATGGCATAGTGAAGTGCTTATTTATATCTCTTTATGATTGCAATGTGTTTTGTATCACAATATATCTGTGTGCTACTCTAGTGATGTTATTAAAGTAGTTTATTCCTCCCACGGTGTAATGGTGACAGTGTGTGCATCGTGTAGTACTTGGCGTAGGCTATGATTGTGATCTCTTGTAGATTATGAAGTTAACTATTGCTATGATGGTATTGATGTGATCTATTCCTCCTTTCGTAGTGTGAAGGTGACGAGTGTGCATGCTATGTTAGTACTTGGTTTGGTTATGTTGATCCGTTATGCACTCTAAGGTTATTTAAATATGAACATTGAATATTGTGGAGCTTGTTAACTCCGGCATTGAGGGTTCGTGTAATCCTACACAGTTAGTGGTGTTCATCATCCAACAAGAGGGTGTAGAGTCTAGCATCTATCTATTTATTCTGTTATGTGATCAATGTTGAGAGTGTCCACTAGTGAAAGTATGATCCCTAGGCCTTGTTCCTAAATACTGCTATCGTTGTTTGTTTACTCGTTTTACTGCATCCGTACTTCCTGCAATATTACCACCATCAACCACACACCAGTCCTGGACAGCAAAGCACTTTTCTGGTGCCGTTGCTACTGCTCGCATTTATTCATACCACCTGTGTTTCACTATCTCTTCGCCGAACTAGTGCACCTATTAGGTGTGTTGGGGACACAAGAGACTTCTTGATTTGTGGTTGCAGGGTTGCATGAGAGGGATATCTTTGACCTCTTCCTCCCTGAGATCGATAAACCTTGGGTGATCCACTTAAGGGAAACTTGCTGCTGTTCTACAAACCTCTGCTCTTGGAGGCCCAACACTGTCTACAAGAATAGAAGCACCCGTAGACATCACTGATCATGATGCCTTTGTTAATGCAGCTGTGGAGGAGGCCAGAGCTTCGCCTGCGAAGTGATCAACCGGCGGCTTTGCCGATGAAGACGATCTCTTTGACCTGTAAGTGCCTTTTTCCTAGAATTCCTATTTTGCTTTCATCATTCGCATTTCTTTCATAACTCTTGCCAACCATTCCCTTTCGTAGTGACGAAGGATTCATCGAGCCTCCGTCTAAGAAGGCCAAATCTGACGCCGTTCTGCCGGACGTCGCAACTTCCGAAGCTTCGGCTCCTACTGCAGCCCCCGTGGCCCAAGTATCGACTGCTTCCTCCCTTTCTAGGGGGAAGGATATTCCTTCGACTGCCGCCGCCACGACCCCTCCTTCAGGAAAACCTGTAAGTCTTTCTCGATCGTAACGCAAACTTTCCTGAATGTGCCTTGATTAATGATTCTTCGTCAAACATCTATTTTCCCCTTTCCTTAAGGATCTGCGAGGCGTTATATCTTCTTTGGAGGCCTTCGCCTCCCAATTTACTTCCCTGGAAGCAGACAAGGTTTGGCTGCAGAAGGAAGTTAAATCTTCTTCCTCGAAATTGGAAGGCGCAATCAAAATAGCCGCCGAGGCTCTCCAAGAAGTTGACTCCCTGAAGGAGGAACTTGGCAGGCTAAAGGAAAAACTGAAGGAGGAGGAAGCGTCTAGGCTGGTTGCTGAAGCTTGGGCGGCCGAAAAAGAAGATCTTCTTCGCCAGTCTTCTTTGTCTTTGCTTGGTAATTTCGTTTATGCTTCTCTGTCGATTATTACTTTGCGAATGCGATCCTTTGTTGGTACTCTTTCCTATTTCATTCTCTTGCAGAGGCCGCTGACATCCCTGCCGATGCCTTGGATAAAATTCCAAACAACTCTCCGGCAAATGGTGTGTCAATGACTCTTGCCTCACACCAGCTTACACGGGAGCTCCTTGAAAAGGGCAAAGGTGCCATGGCGCAGATGCACTCGATGATCTTCCCAAAAATTAGTCAAGACAGGACTCTGGGGCAGCTGGTCGATGCCTTCGCAGTCGACACCAAGGAGGTTATCGAGGTATTCAAACGTACTTCGCGTACCTATGGTGCCCTCCTAGCCTTCCAACTTATGATGGGTCATGGCTTCAAGGCCGATATTGAGTAGATGTCTAGGGAGCTGCCGAAAGATCAAGATGGGCAGTTCATTGATTTAAGCATCTTCAAAACGTAAGCTCTTAAGGGTGCACGCCAGCTCCTTGAGCTGGTTTCATCAAAGAAAACATCGGCTGGCCCAAGTTTATCGACCCAGACCCAAGCCCCTTGATTTTTGTAACAATCTTCTTTTTGAATGGATGTGAAACAATGTTCTGTCGCAAAACTTGTGGTTGTAATAAATTCCGTGCTAGCAATGTTGCTAGTACACTCTTGTTATGACATTTTTACTTGCACTCTCCCGATGGGAGTTACTTTCAATGCTGAAGCGATACGTCATACCCTTGACGCTGTTTTTGCAGGTTTTCCCAGTGCCTGCGTTTGTCGATGATTCTTCGGGTGCTCTTTATGGAGATGATCGAATCCAACGTATGAAGGATCAGATCGCGCAGATGGAAAAGGATCTGCGCAATACCTATGCCTTGGCTGCCATTATCAAGAAGAAGAGCGAGATTGCAGCCGACGTAGAGCGCTACGCTCTTACTGAACTGCATAAGGCCACCAAAAGTTTGAACTGTAAGTTCCCTGGTCCTTGCGCTCATTACTCTTTGTCAAAAATGCATTGTCTGATCTTATGTTGATTCCTTTGCTAATCATAGCTCTGAACCGTGCTGAAGAGAACAAGCGGATTCACGAGCGCGTGAACGCATTAACCCAGCTGTCATCAGCCGATGAGATTTTCTGGAGGGAGCACTCGAAAGCTTCGGCTGTCGCCCAGTTCCAAGATCGGGTTCAGCAGGTCCACCACTTCTTCGACAAGTGCTACAAAGTCCTAAGAGTAATTTGGAGGACGATGTTCCCCTTGAACGCGGCCCCTCCTACACTATTGACTCTGATGTCTGAATTTAGGAATACCAAGAAAATTCGAGACTTGGTGCGAGCTCAGGTTTTTGCAGGGGCCAGATTTACGCTTGCCCTCGTCCTTGCGCGTTATCCTTCGGCAGACTTGCTATCCATTGCCAATGCAGTGGGCGATTTGGAATTTCTGTACCCGAAGGTGATACTGCCGTCCAATATAATTGTCGACAGGCTGGGAAAAGACTCGAAGGTACCTGAATAAAAAGATACTTTGCAAGAGTAATTCTGGGTCAAGTTCTTATTGTAAATAGATAATTTGACTACTTCATCCAAGCGTTTGGATTGTGTAGTTGAAACTTATTTTTTCGGTAGGTACATATATATGTACTTTTACCGTGTTAATGCCGTTGGCAAATTTTGAAGGAGCAAATCTTAATTGCCCGTTTAAGCGTATGTGTATTCGTTGGTCAGCAAATTGTTTGAGTGATCAGCTCGTGTTGCAGGTCTTGCTAAACCCGTTGTATGTGCAACTTTGCTTTCAACCGATGTATGTTCTGACGGCAGCTCCCGAATGTATCGGAAGCACTAACTCTGCCGATGAGCTCGTTGTTCTTTGATATTTCCATAAGTAAAATATCGAACGTGGGTTGTTTTATATGTATTTCTAGACTCTTGCTATTTACGGCGCTCGTAGAGGCATCTGTAGCAGAGGGAAAGGTCAGCGTCCTTGTTTGTTTTGCATCCTTTAGCGCTCGTAGTTTCAGAGGCTTTTTCGGAGCACAATCTTTTGCCGCGTACTACGTTGCACCATCGTTCGCCGAGGGCGTAAGCAAGGTTTACGATGATGCGGTTTGGGTGCTCCGAATTACCGCAATGCTTTTCAAGGAATCAAAACTTAAGTTCTCATTAATAAAGTAAGCACGGGACTAAGGGGCGAAAAAGGAAGGCCCTGTTGAAAAGAAAGGAAAAACTAAGCACTATTCATCTGCCTAAGCAAGGAAAGGTTCTTCTTATCTTCCGGCTTGTCGACCATGTTAGCGGTTTTCGAAGCGTCGTTGATTTCACTAGGGGTCTCGACGGCGATTGCCAGTGTCTTGCTTTCTCCTATGAGTGCTGTGCCGTCAACTGCCGAAGCTTTTACTGCCGAAACTTCTGGGGCAAGGTCGGCTGGCTTCTTCTTCGTTTCCCTGACGTGTTTTTCTTCCTTATTATCGCGTGGCGATGACTTGGAAGGGAGATCGGTGATTTCCTGTTTTAACCCAAACTTTGCAGCAATCCTCTGAAAGTCGCGATCACAATTGTCTGAGCGTGAGAAACTTCCATAGACTGTGATGTTTGTCCCGTTGCTCCCAGGCATTTTCAGTTTGAGGTATGCGTAGTGCGGTACAGCCATGAACTTGGCATAAGCTGGTCTTCCGAGTATAGCGTGGTACTGTGATTCCCAGTTCACGACTTCAAAGTCGATCTTTTCCTTCCTGAAGTTGTCGGGTTTGCCGAACACGACGTTCAGGTAAACTTTGCCAAGAGAGTACGCCGGTGAAGTGGGGAGAATCCCATGAAAACAAGTGTCAGTATCCTCTAGCATTCTCAAGGTGATCCCCATACTTTTGATTGTGTCGACGAATATCAGGTTTAGTCCGCTTCCACCGTCCATGAAGACTTTGCTCATCTTGAACCCCCCCTATTTGCGCCTCGACTACTAAGGAAGCGTTTCTTGGTTTTGGTATGGTCATCGGGTGATCTGCTCGGCTGAACATAATGTTCTGAGACGACCACTCGACATACTCAGGGATGTTCGCCATGATACTTTCTGCCAGATTGATTTCTCGGGTGAGCTTCTTCATTTCTCTTCTTGAAACACCTGTCTTGTGGATCATGCTCATCTGCCCACATGGAGGTGGAAACGCCTCATTGGGTTGGTGAGGCTGAGCCTGCTGGACCTGGTGCTGCGGTGGGGGTGGTGGTGGTGGCGGCTGTGGCTGCTCCTGGATGAGTTTCTGCATTTCAATGAACTGCCTACAATCCCTGAGCAAGTGGCTTGACTTCATTTTGTTGTCCTTAGTGTCGACGTACGAATGCAAGTAGCAAGGAGCGTTTATCTGTTCAGCGAAGGGTAGCTCGGGAGTCCTCTCTGGTCGTGGTTTGTAGTTACCGCGGTTTCCAGAGTTGTTCCGATTGCCATCCTGCCGATCGTCTCGTCTGTCGTCGTACCGATCGTCCTGCCGATCAGAGTATCCTGCAGCTACCAGGTTACTATCGTCGTAACTGCGGTTTTTTCTTTTCTTATGGCGACCCCTTCGTCCACCCGAGTCGTGCTTCGGCTGGTCGTCGTCTTCGTCGTCGCTGCGCTGTCGTGGCCTTCGTACGTTGTCCTCGCCATCAGCCCAGCTGTTGGCGATTTCCATTAACTTGGTTATAGTTTTTGGCTTTTTGCGCCCGAGTTCCTCTATGTAGGTTTCACGTCGGATGCCATCGCTGAAAGCATCGATTGCTCTGTTGACAGAGACATCTTCGGCAGCGTTTAAGAGCTTGGTGAATCTCCCGATGTATGCACGCATCGATTCCTTCTGCTTTTGCTGGCAATGCCGTAATTCCTCAATCCCGACGGGCCTTTTGTATGTTGCTTGGAAATTAGCAACGAAAGTGTCTACTAGGTCGTCCCATGATTTGATGGAACCCTTCGGCAGGCCTCTTAGCCAAGCTCGTGGTGAGTCCTTCAGGTAAAGCTGTAAGCATTGCATTGCAGCTATCTGATTTACCTTGTGCAGAATCACGGTCTGCAAGTAGTCGTCTATCCAGGACCTCGGCTCCTGGTGTCCATCGTATTTGGCGGCGTCAGTAGGGGTGGGTTTGAACTTTTTGGGTGGCATCGCCTCGCGGATTTTGTAGCTTAAGAAATCGGCCCCCCTTAACTCGCCGTCGTTCTCCTGGCTTTCATCCGAAGAATCACTGTCATATTCCTCCCTAGCGGCGCGTCGCCGTCTTGCTTTGTCGATTCTACTCTGGGTGATCTCATCTCGAGCATCTCTCGCACGATGCTTTGAGCCGCTGGCCTGTAACGTGGTTCTTTCCTTCTGCGGGACCAGGTTGTCTCCTACTATTGCGAGACTTTCTAGGGCACCCCGGTGGGCTTGGGCCATAGAACCTTCATGGCGCTGATTGATGAGGTATGCTGCGAGATTGGCAGTTGCTCCTGCGACGGTTTTTGGCCCTGGCATGCCCGCGGTGTCCGTGGTCATGAAGGACTTTGTCAGATTCGACGTTATTTCTCTGGTGTCATCTTCCGAAAGTCTGGATAGCCTTGATCGGTGCTTGCCTGCTCCTTGAGTGCTTCGAGAGGCGCTTCCTCGCGAGCCCCTCCGTCATTCACTAGATTGTTCTGCGGCGGATAAGCGTCTCTCGAGGGTGGCTTGCTCTTTCGATAGGCGCTCCCGGTTTTTCTCCAATATAGAGCGATAAGCGTTGAGGGTCCAAACCGAGGTTCCTGCGGGGAGCGGCGTGTTGTTAAGCACGGCTGCCTTGGCTGCTGCCCACTCTTCCTCTGCGATTGTGTAATCACTGTTGTTGTTACTGGCGCTGTTTCCGAAACTTGCTCGTCTGCTGGAGCGGGGGGTGTGATCTCCATCTCCCCTGTTCCTTGTGTTTCCTGTGTTATTGGCGGCATAAACCTGGTGGTGTGCCATTTTACGGGTGGCACCTTGGACGATGCTGTCGACACTATCCTCTCCCGATGAATACTGGGCGTTGCTGATGAACGGTGTGTCACTTGATCCTAGCCCGTGCCTGGTATCGCAATTCAACCAGTAGTACGAGGTCATCTCCGAAGATGCGGGATTATCGGATCCAACCGACATTGAAGACGTCGAACGAGAAGTTGATGGCCCGGACGATTTCGTTGAGTCCGTCAGACCAGCCGAAAGGTCGACTGATGACGACGTGCCTGGACCTGTCGATCTGGAGGCGAGTGGTTCTAGTACTCGAAGAACTCCTTCCGAGTTGACGTTGTAGTGGACGCTGCCGAAGGTCATCTCCATGTTTCCTTGTAGATCGGAAAAGGTCGAGCGGGAAGAGTCGCTGTGCGGGGTGAATTCATAGGAGCCGAATCGAATCGGGCTTCCCAGACTTGGGCGATGATGGTGTTGATGAAGCTGCCGATGACATGACTGGATCTGCCGATGACCGATCTTGTGCCGACAGGGTTCCCACAGACGGCGCCAATTGTCGAGGGTACTCCTCGGCAATGCCCTCCGATTGGGGCTTAGGGTTGATGGAATCCTGTAGGCTGACGCGAGACATCGGTTCTCAGACAAGCGGGGAGAGCAATTTACCCAGGTTCGGGGCCCTCGATGAGGTAAAACCCTTACGTCCTGCCTGTCTGATCTTAATTATGAGAATATTGGGTTACAATGGGGTGCCGAAGATTTCGGCTGAGATCTCGTCGAGAGGCTAAGTGCTGCGGCGACCTAGCTCTAGACTTCTGGTGGCTAAAGTTGCTAAGATTGATCGTGTCCCTCGGTAGCCCCTCTCCTGGCCCTTATATAGGAGGCCAGGTCTCAAGAGGTCCAACCGGGTACGACTAGGTGTACAGGAGTCCTAGCTCTAAACTTTCCTTGTTCGGCTCCTTCTTTGTCTTGTCCGTCAAGGAATCTTCTGCTGCATCGTCCAAGTGGCCCGCCTTGCCATCGAGTACCTTCATGGGCCTCCAGTTAGATTGTACAGGATAGGGCAATGTCGGTTACCCAAAGGGTAATGCCCACGTCAGCTGGGTTTTTGCAGTACAAGTCCAAGTCCAAGTCGAAGTCTTTCTCTGCACAAGTTCTGGAGGAACAACTCCAAATAGAACGAGCTGCAGCAGATGTGTTAAGAAACCAAGTTGACATGTTGAGATCGAGATCAGAAGCATGTGATGCCCTACTGCAGGAGGCCAATCAAGTTCGTTATAATCTCTCAAAGACTAATAAAATGCCATAGATAATTGGAGATTAACACTGACATTGACATGTGAGTACCTTGGTATTTTGAAATGTTTCCTGAGACTGAGGCACTGTTCCTATTTTGTTGGTGGATGCATTTATCTGCGGCTGGGATCAACTTGGTAGTTGTTCTTGTGGATGTTTTATAAATTGGTTGCCTAGCCTTTTCAATCAGTTCGAACTTAAATGGTATTAGAGCCAAGGTCTCCAGTTTGAATTGTTGACGGTGTGGTTCAATTCATCCTTAAATTGTTGGTGCCCCATTGGCCCTTGTAAAGCTTCATGTGCCTACCTCCGAATCCAGTGTTGAATTTCTCTTGTCACACACGAGGATGGATGTTAATGTGTGTATAAGTGGGTTGCATAGCCCCTTTTATATAAGGTTGCAAGTTTCCGTATTGTGTTGTGCCTTTTGGACTCAGCCTGCACTTCTGACTTTTGGTTGCGTTGGCTACTGCATAAGTTTAATATAGTTCCATGTGGTTTTTGTTGAGATCTATAAGTGGATTGCCTAGCCCTTTCCATCATTTCGGACCTGTGGTGTGCTATTCTGTTTTCCACGTGTTAGACCTCCTCTTCTTAACAAGACTGCATGAGTAGGAGGCACTATGATTTTATTTTTTTGCGCATGAAATTACTCAATTAGATAGCTTAATCCCATTTGTTGACTCTCTATTGACCAGCCACTTGAGGGTAAAACTGAGTATATTGCACTAGCCAGTATTAGTACTCGAGGGGAAAACTGAGTACATATATTTTTCCAGTGTAAGGCTCGACGGTAGAACTGAGTACACGTAACGGTGCAGACGTGCAGTACCACGGACGCGTGTGGCGGTGCGCAGCGGTTAGGCGGTGCGCGTGTTGAGACCAAACGTCTAGCTTTTTTGAGAAACTGCCGAGACCAACCGTCACGTTGCCTGTACAGAGCCCATCTGTCCCTCCCTCTCCACACAGTCTCATTCTCACTCACGCACGCAACCACGACTATCACGTCCCATCAACTTCTCCAAATCGAAGGAAAAAACACCATCCGCCCTACGCGCGTTCCCTGCCGGCGATGGACAAGAAGAATGCGCCGGCGGCCGTCGCCTCCGAGGGCAGCGCATCCAAACGCGGCGCCTCCGTGAACTGGGCCTCTCTCAGGGCTGACGGACCACTTCACAAGATCGGGGACTGCTTACTGGTGAACGAGGAGTACATGGACACCTACTCTGCTTTGAGGCAAGTTTGTAGAAATTGGCGCTCAAGTTTACCTGAGCCCGACGTGCACCTGCACGAATGGATCATAGTAGAACACGCCCTTCCACGCGCTGCTGATTTCACCTTCCTCCACCTCCGCACATCCCGCTACGTCACCATCGATCTAACGGAAGTTCATGCAAGGTTCAAATTCCTCCATATCAATAGAGTTAATCTATTTTTATTTTCAATCGTAAACATCTTAGTGCTGAATGTTATCTTCATCAATATATTTTAGATACTACTTCATCGGCTTTTGCCGTGGCGTCATCGTGCTTGCCCAGAAGAACCAGCCGCACAAGATACAGCTTCTGAACCCACTCACAAAGACATTAAATACTATGTTTGAGGCGCATATGCCATATGTTATTCTGAAGTCAGTCGCTGTAATGAAGTCCCCGACTATGGTCTTCGTTTCCAAAGATTACCCGACGGAAATTGCTTGGGTCGATGAGAGCACTCCAACTAAGGGTATAGATGAAGATTGGGGAGAAGGAAGATTTTCGATCGAGCACCATTCTCTGCGTTGCATTACCCCGTTCAATGGTGAATTGTATGCAATAGCTGTGAACAATTTTGAGTTCGGAAAATTAGTGTGCACCAACAATGTCCAGTTGGAGCAGCGCGCGAGCACTGTCAACATGGATACACTATTTTCATTTCAGAACTTGGAAATAACAAGTTCTACCTTGTGAAGTCGGATGGTGCTCTGCTGCTTGTGTTGTTGGACAACAAACATTTGGAGGAAGGTCAACCATTGGTGTACCGTGTGGACACTGAGAGCCGCTCTCTCCATGTTGTCAATAACATTGGCAGTCGTGCCTTCTTCGTCCATTATATCTGGTGTATCTCCGTCGACCTGAGAGTGCACCCGACACTTCGACCTGGCTGCATCTACTACGCAGATTTGGGTTATATCAGAGAGTACTTTGATGATATAAAGGCTTGGGATGAGTGGCCAATACATGTGGATAGATTAGGAAACTACGGTATGAGAAATGAACAAAGGCCATACCGTTTGGAGGATGTATTGGCTGCACACTGCGGACGGAAGGAGTTCAATGAATATTTCCTTCAGATCAGAGAATGGAGTGACGAAGAAATATATGCTGAATGAAGAACAGATTCATTCATCCTGGGGTATCCTAATCTTCATGTTGGCCATACATTGCATCTTGTATTATTTTCAGATTAGTTTGTCGTGAACATTAACATTGTTATTGGCTGCTTTTGGCTGTTGTATGCAGTTTATGTATTATACTTAGTTTTCTGGATTTATTATGCTGCTATGAATTTATCCTATACTAGCTTCTAGATTTGACTGATTTTGTTTGTAATGATGATGGTTTGATGTGGCTGCTGGCCTTGACTGCCGGAGCAGAGCAATTAGTACTTAACCAGGTGTACCGTCTTTATTTCAGTATTATATTATATTACTTGACCATAGCCATATTCAAAATCAAATATCAGTCGGGCGGCAAAATCTCCCGCCAATCCTGAAATATTTCAGACGTGTTTTTGAATGGGATAAGAAGATAGATCACGATGATAGTAACAGGTATTTAATGTGATGATGATTTGATTTTGCTCTCGGCCTTGAACAGAGGTACTAGTACGGTCTCACAATTTTTTATCATTATACTTGGACCTTAGCCAAATTCAAAATCTCATAGCGGCAAAACATCCCGCCCACAAAATACAAAAATTTCACACGCTTCCAAATTCCCATTCTACCCCTGTGGAGATGACAGCAAAGTCGGTTAGTGGGGGGGGGGGTCTGCCCGTCATTTTTTGGATCACCACCTCTGTGGCACCCCCGGGATCAGGGTTAGACAAATATCAGATCTTCGTCTGACATAATCCTAACCTAGAGCTCGAGAGACTACAGTGAGAGAATCGGTAACACAACAGTGACTCTACGACTCAAGAAGTAATACAAGCTCATAACTGAGCGAAGAACCAAAGCATTACAAGCAGAGGTCACTGACCTGACATACATCAATCAACGAAAGCGAAGTTATGCTATTAGACATAGCAAGATAGCAAAAGGCCTAAGAGGCCAGGGGCATAACGGCGACGTCCCAGCCCATAGATTCCAGGCTGTCACCTGGGAACCCCAAGCTACTCGTCGATGTCGACCTAGAAACCACCATCAGTTGGAGCGACTTCTTCTGAAACAAAAGCATGCAAAGCTGAGTACAGGGACTCAGCAAGACTTAGTACAACCTTTTAGCAAAGCGGGTATGCGGGCTTTTTGTAGAGCTTCTTTTGCGTAAAGCTACTTTTCCTTTGTAAGACAAGAGAGAGGAGAAGCTCGACTACTCAGAACCTTTAAAAGGGGATGAGAGAGCGATATCTCTAGATCTACTGATCATCATATTGTATCCACCAATCTTCATCAGATCGAACCACTATCCTCGGATCACCCCCTCAACACCCGGAGAAGGTGTCCGTAAACACACATTGATTGCCAAGTTTTACGATCAGGTTCATGTTCTCTATGATCTCCACGTCCGTTCCCAAGTCGTCCGTAACCGTGGACACGGCTTTTCGAAAAGATTTAACCCTGCAGGGGTGCACAACTTTACCCACACGTGCCAACCGATTCTTAGTGCAGAACATTAGCTCTCTTCCTTGGAAAGCCGGCAGAGAGTGGTTGACCACGACCTTTACCTTGCTGTCGCCGAGACCATGAGTCACGCGCTAAGGATTGTTTCGCCGTAACGGGTCAAGTCCCGAAGTCGGTCCTTAACGATGTGAGGCGAGGTGGGTTTCCCCAGGGACTCTAACCCCAGCCACCACGGCCACGCTTACCTACCTGTATGCTATGCACCTTTTCACAAACGTTTTCGATGCATATGTCCAGATAACACGCAAACTATGTGACTCATGAAATCTACTAGGTAAGTTAGTGAGTCGAGAGGGTACCATAATAGGGCCTCGTGTGGTTGTACGCTCGGTCTTGGTTCAAGAGGCGAGAACTCGGTTCCTAGGGTCGGCAGAAACGAAACAACCCACCACATCCCAATGTGGCCTCTCGTCTGAGCCTTTAATCATGTTTAACAACATCTCTATACTTACCACGTCAACCTGTCATGCTAGATACATTTCATTGTATGGCTCCAGTCCGAAGACCGGAGTAGTAGCGTAACAAACTAAGCATGGCTAAGTATAAAGAGATAAAGGCTCTAGCGACGCACACATGCCAAACCTAGTTATGCTAGGAGCAGTGGATCAGGTATTTGAGGCTACTACCTATCGATAAAAGACAGTTGAATCGTGTGCAATATGTAGGAACCAGAAGTTAAAGCATTTCAAAAACATATATGAACCAGGCTAGGGCTTGCCTTTGTCCCTGACCAACCAATGTGGATCTTCAATGCATGCTTGACTTGTTCATCGGTGGACAATTATTGATCTTTGGTGTTGTTGATCTTCATCGTCTCGGACTCGTGCTCTATCCATCGCGAAGAAGCAAATACCGGAAAGTTAAAGAACAATCAACACATGGCATAATGCAATGCGCAAACAATATGAATGATATGTCATATTAATGGAATCTAGTAAACCCTAGGTGCATCATCAGATTAAAGGGGTTCCGGCGTCGGACCCCGACATATGAGAGGGGTTAATTAGGGTTTCACTACTTATGCAGTTCTAATTGTTGCAATGATGCATGAATTACATCTAAACTCGTAGAGAATGTTTTTCTGAACATTTCGGTATATTACGCATATTTTTCCGATTTAAAATGAAATAGTTATGAATTAAACAAGATTTAATCATTTTTAAAACAATTTCTGAAAACAGAAAAGGAAATATGACATGGGCATGACGTCATGATGACGTCAGCCACGGCCATGAGCTCGAAATCGAGCTCGGGCGGAACTCAATCCGACGATTCAGGCTGCCATAGCATGCGCGCGTGGGGGCTAACTGGAGAGCTCGACGCGGTCGACCATTTGGTGGCGGCGCCGCTGCCAATTGGTGGCTGGAGCATGGCCGGCGATGATGAGCGACGGCGGCCAGGGCAGTTGCCCGTCGCGGGTGGGGCTAGAGGGCGAGAGGGAGCAGGCCGAGGGCACCGACGTGACAGGTAGCTCACCCTGAGCGCGACGGAAGCGACGGCGAGGCCGGAGGTGGACGGACGGCGACGCCATGGTCGTCGGAGGCGGTGGCCGGCCGCAGGGAAGATGGGGTCGGGGCGGGCGATTGGAGCCTCCCCTCGTCGATTCCTTTGACGGGGTGGAGCAGCAGGAGGAGGCGGAGCCTATGGTGGTGGCGGTTGGGCGCGGGGGTGGCCGGAGCGACGGCGGCGACGAGCGCCGGTCGGCGCCAGGGTTTGCTCGGGCGTGCGCGCGCAGAGAGAGGAAGAGAGGGCCAGGGGAGGGAGAAGAGGATAGAGACGAGAGGGAGGGCGTCGGCTGCCTTATCTCCGTCCAGGGGCGGCGAGCGGCGGCGCGAATCCCTTCGGGGATCGATGACGCGGGCGGGCACACGCAGCTGCCTGTGCGTCTGCAGGAAGAAGACATGCACTTTTGCCCATAATCCCCTAGGTTTTAGGGTTTCTCTGGAATTTTTAAAAACAGGGCAAAATCACTTCCATTTTGTTAGTTTGGACTCTTTTGCAAACCCAAAAGCACTCTAAACTTTTATAGAAAAATATTTAGTGGCCCTCCTAATAAAACTTAAGGGGTCCACATATTTTGTTTTGTGGTTTTCAATATTTTAACACATTTCAAATAGACAAAGACTTGCATAAACCTAGGGTTTCCATTTTAATTTATTTGCAAATTCCTTCTGAATGCATTTTATATGATGCTCATGATGCACAAACAACTTCCTAAATAGGGTTTGCTAAACAGAGATGTTACAACTCTACCCCCCTTACAAGAATCTCGTCCCCGAGATTCCTAAGGTAGGAAAAGAGAAGGTAACAAGGATTACACCGGTCTTCAATGAGCTTGTCGATGCCACGATGATCTTCTTTGTTGAAGAAGTTGATCCACGACACCATGAAGAAGGTTGACCCACAACACCATGAAGAGCTCTTCATTTTGCTTTCTTCACTCTAAAGGAAAGAGGGAATGACACTAGACGGTGGATCTTTACAAAGATCGAGTATCTCATGGTCAACTCATGGGAGGAATGTTGAAAAAAAAACTTTTGAGATAACAAACCTGAACCACGTCAAGGTAACGGAAGAGATGAAAGAAGTTTCAAATTTTGGTAGACAATTGATCCACGCTTGATAAGAACACGAAGGACAAGGTAGCGAGGACTTAAACTGCCTTTGATACCATGACGAGGCACTCTTAGAGAGGGTGACTCGTGGAAACACAAATGATTATCCAACCATAGCAACTTTGAATTTAAGAATCATGGTCACTCTTTTGGTAAGGGTACATGAAATGATTGTTGTCTACTCAAAAGGCGAGGGCCTAGATGACTGACGAATTCACACAACGTGTGAATTGATTAGAATTTCAGGTAATAACCAACGGAAAGGGAAGGGTACTGGCTAGAGAAGTGCCAAGGATCCGCGGGAAGTGAAATTTCTTCGAACGAAGTTGTTGTCACCGGAGAAATGATTTCGAGGGATGGACCAAGAGACATTTAGCAACTCTGATTATAAGGTTCTCCTTGATGTTATAGACACCAATTTTAGGTTATTGACAAGCCTTCAATAGGTCATCGAGTCAAGGTTGGACTTCGGAATTGAAAAGACATGATAAGGGCAACTCCTATAATAAGTCACACAAGATCCTTATGGAGAGTGGTTATTCTTGTTGATTCAAGAGATTATGACATTAGGCATTCCGACTAATTGTGTTAACCACGACATCAATCTTGCTGGATTTCCAAAGAGACCTATGTCGAAAATCCTTGAGAAACACCAACCATTATTGCCGCTTGAGATTCAGCTTAGGTTAGGTGTAAAGATATTTCAGACTCAGCAAGTCCAAATAGAAATTTGCAATAGTTACCACCAAGGTAAAGTTGCTAGATTCTCAAGATATAGACTATAATGTCAAGCTCTAAAAGATTGAGCCAGATTGCATAATCCATATGGTTGCCACTGCCAAAGGTAATTGCGCGCAATGAACTTGCAATGCAACACAATTGAGTCCTGGTGGGGACATTGAAGAAGATATTGAGGTTCTTAAACTTCTTCTCTTTCTTGAACAAATCAATCAGTGGATTTGTGTGCATAGATGAGCTTTTCAAGAAAATGGAGGTAACAACCTTCCATCTCAAGAATATTCCGCACATGCATGACTGACTTGCGATGGTTCCCGAGGAAAAGAAAGGGAACTCGATTAGGATCCACGGCAACATCTTTCAGCAAGTGCACGTGAAGCAGAGAAGGTCACTTCCAACATCTAGAACACATACTTCATGATGACACAAAGATGGTTCTCAAAAGTTTCCGACATTAGTGCCACTTGTCCAATATGAACCTCTTTAAACATGGAGAAAATAAGGATGTCATCGATGGGCTCAACAACAAACTTATCAAGATACTCCAATGAGGGACTCATATTCTCTATGGACTCGACAGAAATATTGGTCAGACCAAAGGACATGAAGTTATACTCAGACAAGACACCATGAGTATAAACATCATTCTAGATAGTGCTTGGAACTGAGTTTGATTTGACGATAGCCCAAACTAAAATCAAATATGGGGAAGATGGCATATCCATAAAGGAGATACTTCCTGACTTCAACACGAACAAAACCAAACATAACTTTAAGAAGGAACAAAGTTGGATAGGCCTTTTGTACTTCAACTCTCCAAGTTGTTGGTTAAGCTCAACCAACTAGTCCAGAGTTATCCAGCACGGTTCTTGGAGAAAGGAGTAGTTCACAGAACTAACTTACTTATAACTCGATAACACGGTCATGTGGCAACATGGTTATACTTCTGGAAAGATATCCAAAATATCACAAAACCACCGGTATATCACTGAAGTCAAGAGGGAATCTTGCTTTACAAAGCAAACGATATGGTCTTGAGAGCTTTGGGATTAAGCTAACTCTTTGACCGAATATTTGTGCCTGAACAAATGGACTTGGCAACACACCATCAAACTTCGCTTAGTAATTGGCAAACCAATTATGCTAAGGATGACACAATTGCCCTTGGATTTCGAAACAATAAGTATTGCTAAGAAAATCTCGGATAGCTACATCAATACGCACACCCCAACAATCCCAAGCACGGACAACTCGGAGAAAGGGCGAGTAAAGATATGTAAGAGCATCACTTCATCAATAAGGCCATGATACAAAGCACGACCTCATGATATAGAAGAGGGTGATACTCCAAGGTAGAACAGAACAGAAGCTAACGAGGCCTCTTAATCTGCGGATTACAACACTTTGACCAAGTCTTTGAAATGGACAAGGTACTGGAGTTTGTTTCTCCTGACATACCGAAATGGAAGTTCTTGATGAACCACAAGAGTAATATACACTGGAGACACCAATGCACATTTACACTTGGCTGCTAACTAGCAGACAAAGGTCGAAAAGTAACTAAAGAAGAAGAACACGATCAGGATCAGAATTCCTGAGAGGTAGATGCACAAGATAACACTTTTGTGAAACTCATGCTGAAGAGGGAGGTGTGGAAGAGTCACAGACATAGATGAGAGACTCACAAAGAGCACTCTTATCGTGATCCAATTGATTCAATGAGAGAACCTCTGTGATAGCTAGTGGAAGGGAAAGATCTTAATTGTCGCAATTCAATATGACAATAACCACAAGCTTGAAGGCGAGCTTGATTTGAATTTAGCCATCCCGATGTAATGTTTGAACATTAGCACCAGTGTTTAATGGAATGGATCTTGGGTTAAAGGCCAGCTTCATGTACTAAGATTCATTAGAATCCAGCATAATCGGGGACCTTCGGTTCAAGTCCAAGGGTTAAACCCCGAGAAAAGAGTAACTACTAGATGAGTGACACAGAGGACACTGCGAGGTAGTAATCACGGTGTAGCTTCTAGAAGCAATGCATAACTTTTGAAGTACCAAGCAAATAGAAAGGAGGCATTCAAGGCGAAAGGAAACCTCGAAACCGAGAACAGAATGATGTGGAACCCACAAAGTAGAGAGGTCATGATGGAAAGGAATCTCTCTATTGAAACAAAATAAAACAAAGGGGAAGCATAGAACACACACGACTCCAGAGAACTCTATACTAGGTCAACTGGTTTACAAACGACATGCCATTGAGGCACCTAAGTTTGAAATGCTAGAAGAGATAGAAAAACTTTCAAAGCAACACAAGGTAAGGCACCTTAGAATTAGAGCGATACCAGATAAGGAGTAAAAAGAAGCCTACTCGGATTTTTGCAAATACTTTTAGCTTTCAAATAGTTTTCACAAACTCTAGACTCAACATCGACCAGTAGAAAGGGTTTTCCTACAGGCAGTCCTGCTCTGATACCAAAACCTGTGGCACCCCCGGGATCAGGGTTAGACAAATATCAGATCTTCGTCTGACATAAGCCTAACCTAGAGCTCGAGAGACTACGAGAAGAGAATCGGTAACACAACGAGTGACTCTACGACTCAAGAAGTAATACAAGCTCATAACTGAGCGAAGAACCAAAGCATTACAAGCAGAGGTCACTGACCTGACATACATCAATCAACGGAAGCGAAGTTATGCTATTAGACATAGCAAGATAGCAAAAGTCCTAAGAGGCCAGGAGCATAACGGCGACGTCCCAGCCCATAGATTCCAGGCTGTCACCTGGGAACCCCAAGCTACTCGTCGATGTCGACCTGGAAACCACCATCAGTAAGCTGAGTACAGGGACTCAGCAAGACTTAGTACAACCTTTTAGCAAAGCGGGTATGCGGGCTTTTTGTAGAGCTTCTTTTGCGTAAAGCTACTTTTCCTTTGTAAGACAAGAGAGAGGAGAAGCTCGACTACTCAGAACCTTTAAAAGGGGATAAGAGAGCGATATCTCTAGATCTACTGATCATCATATTGTATCCACCAATCTTCATCAGATCGAACCACTATCCTCGGATCACCCCCTCAACACCCGGAGAAGGTGTCCGTAAACACACATTGATTGCCAAGTTTTACGATCAGGTTCATGTTCTCTATGATCTCCACGTCCGTTCCCAAGTCGTCCGTAACCGTGGACACGGCTTTTCGAAAAGATTTAACCCTGCAGGGGTGCACAACTTTACCCACACGTGCCAACCGATTCTTAGTGCCAGAACATTAGCTCTCTTCCTTGGAAAGCCGGCAGAGAGTGGTTGACCACGACCTTTACCTTGCTGTCGCCGAGACCATGAGTCACGCGCTAAGGATTGTTCCGCCGTAACGGGTCAAGTCCCGAAGTCGGTCCTTAACGATGTGAGGCGAGGTGGGTTTCCCCAGGGACTCTAACCCCAGCCACCACGGCCACGCTTACCTACCTGTATGCTATGCACCTTTTCACAAACGTTTTCGATGCATATGTCCAGATAACACGCAAACTATGTGACTCATGAAATCTACTAGGTAAGTTAGTGAGTCGAGAGGGTACCATAATAGGGCCTCGTGTGGTTGTACGCTCGGTCTTGGTTCAAGAGGCGAGAACTCGGTTCCTAGGGTCGGCAGAAACGAAACAACCCACCACGTCCCAATGTGGCCTCTCGTCTGAGCCTTTAATCATGTTTAACAACATCTCTATACTTACCACGTCAACCTGTCATGCTAGATTCATTTCATTGTATGGCTCCAGTCCGAACACCGGAGTAGTAGCGTAACAAACTAAGCATGGCTAAGTCTAAAGAGATAAAGGCTCTAGCGACGCACACATGCCAAACCTAGTTATGCTAGGAGCAGTGGATCAGGTATTTGAGGCTACAAGGGTGGAGCATGCAATAGATAGGATAACTCTACCTATCAATAAAAGACAGTTGAATCGTGTGCAATATGTAGGAACCAGAAGTTAAAGCATTTCAAAAACATATATGAACCAGGCTAGGGCTTGCCTTTGTCCCTGACCAACCAATGTGGATCTTCAATGCATGCTTGACTTGTTCATCGGTGGACAATTATTGATCTTCGGTGTTGTTGATCTTCATCGTCTCGGACTCGTGCTCTATCGATCGCGAAGAAGCAAATACCGGAAAGGTAAAGAACAATCAACACTTGGCATAATCCAATGCGCAAACAATATGAATGATATGTCATATTAACGGAATCTAGTAAACCCTAGGTGCATCATCAGATTAAAGGGGTTCCGGCGTCGGACCCCGACATATGAGAGGGGTTAATTAGGGTTTCACTACTTATGCAATTTTAATTGATGCAATGATGCATGAATTACATCTAAACTTGTAGAGAATGTTTTTCTGAACATTTCGGTATATTACGCATATTTTTCCGATTTAAAATGAAATAGTTATGAATTAAACAAGATTTAATCATTTTTAAAACAATTTCTGAAAATAGAAAAGGAAATATGACGTGGGCATGACGTCATGATGACGTCAGCAACGGCCATGAGCTCGAAATCGAGCTCGGGCGGAACTCAATCCGACGATTCAGGCTGCCATAGCATGCGCGCGTGGGGGCTAACTGGAGAGCTCGACGCGACCGACCATTTGGTGGCGGCGCCGCTGCCAATTGGTGGCCGGAGCATGGCCGGCGATGATGAGCGGCGGCGGCCGGGGCAGTTGCCCATCGCGGGTGGGGCTAGAGGGCGAGAGGGAGCAGGCCGAGGGCACCGACGTGACAGGTAGCTCACCCTGAGCGCGACGGAAGCGACGGCGAGGCCGGAGGTGGACGGACGGCGACTCCATGGTCGTCGGAGGCGGTGGCCGGCCGCGGGGAAGATGGGGTCGGGGCGGGCGATTGGAGCCTCCCCTCGTCGATTCCTTTGACGGGGTGGAGCAGCAGGAGGAGGCGGAGCCTATGGTGGTGGCGGTTGGGCGCGGGGGTGGCCGGAGCGACGGCGGCGACGAGCGCCGGTCGGCGCCAGGGTTTGCTCGGGCGTGCGCGCGCAGAGAGAGGAAGAGAGGGCCAGGGGAGGGAGAAGAGGATAGAGACGAGAGGGAGGGCGTCGACGGCCTTATCTCCGTCCAGGGGCGGCGAGCGGCGGCGCGAATCCCTTCGGGGATCGACGACGCGGGCGGGCACACGCAGCTGCCTGTGCGTCTGCAGGAAGAAGACAGGCACTTTTGCCCATAACCCCCTAGGTTTTAGGGTTTCTCTGGAATTTTTAAAAACAGGGCAAAATCACTTCCATTTTGTTAGTTTGGACTCTTTTGCAAACCCAAAAGCACTCTAAACTTTTATAGAAAAATATTTAGTGGCCCTCCTAATAAAACTTAAGGGGTCCACATATTTTGTTTTGTGGTTTTCAACATTTTAACACATTTCAAATAGACAAAGACTTGCATAAACCTAGGGTTTCCATTTTAATTTATTTGCAAATTCCTTCCTAATGCATTTTATATGATGCTCATGATGCACAAACAACTTCCTAAATAGGGTTTGCTAAACAGAGATGTTACAAACTCCCTAGCCCGGAAACCCTCCCAAAAAACATTCATTTCCCTCAGACCACCCACCGGAACTTCCCAATTCCCTCTCTCTCCCACCTCCACGACCACCGCACCGGAACATCCCCGCCGGACTTCCCTGGCCTACCCGAGGCCTCGCGATCCTCGTCATCCGGATGCCTGCCGGAGCCGCTTCATCGACGCCGTCATCAATCGGACCGGATCATCCCCGCCGAACCTCGAAACCATATACTCATCCAGCAGTCTACCGCAGTCGCTTCAGCTGCGGTATCGTCCACCCCACGTATGCCGCTTCGCCGGATCCGTCGTCCACCGCATCGGATCTTGCTCACCGACACCGCTGTGCATGAAACGGATCTGCTTCAACGGCGCCGTGCATGATCTAAACTCTTCTATTGTCGCTTTTCTATTGCTTGCCTGCAAGTTCTTGTTTAATCTTGGGGGAGTCTGTTTGTGCTAACGACACGCCGTTACGTTTTTGCAGATGAGATGAGTAACCATGAAGTGTAATGGACGTCTCTCCAACCCCAAGTAGCACATGTAGTGTACTTCATCACCGGATCTATCAACCCAGGAAGATCTGCTGTGACTCCCACAAAGTGCTTCTCCTAATGTAAGTCCCTTGTTTTAGCGCCATGTTCTGGGTTCAGATGCTTGTTTGTCTGAAGCTCTTTTAGTTCATTCCTAGCTATGACCGTAACACCTTGCTATTTTCTAGTTCATTGCTAACTTTAAGCGATTGAACATTTTGGTTTGCATTCCCTGCTCTTTAGATGTAGCCATCATAACCTCTATCTTGCTCAGTCGTTGTTACAAAAATTATAGGCTGCTACTATTGTGTTCATGCCAATCTTGTTCTCCCTGAACATGTTGGTTTGCATTCCCTGTACTACAGGTGATGCCATTGTTATTTCTATCTACTTCGCCGTAAGCTAACAAAGTAATTGCCTGCTATTAGTTCCTGCATGCTATCGCTCTACCATCCTGCAAGTTCACAGGTGATCCCACTCTATTCCGTTTCTGGTCCATCCTAAGCCGTAGCATTAACTATCATCTATGTGTTGCTCATTACAACTTTATATCCCGAAACAAATTGATTTGTTTCCCTCATCTACAAGTTTATGAGTGATGACATTATAACTCCTATCTTTTTTATTCCTAGTTATTATAGTAACATCCTGCTATTATTTAGTTCATGGCAAATTTTAAGTAATTGCACATGTTGGTTCGCATTCCCTGCTCTATAGCTTTTGGCATCGTAACTTCTATATTTGGTTTACATTCCCTGCTCTGTATATCTAGCCATCATAACTTTATCTTGCTCAGTCGTTGTTACAAAAATGATGGCCTGCTACTATGTTGTTTGTGCCAATTTTTTACTCCATGAACATGTTGGCTTGCATTCCCTGTACTACAGGTGATGCCATTGTTTTGTATCTAGTTCATTGTAAGTTTACAAAGTAAGGACTTAGTTTGGCATGCTATCACTCTGCTATCTACCCTGTAGCACAAATAAACTTGTCATACTACTAGATAATAATTTTGTGTGCCATCTTGTTCTTCAAAAGCTGCATTATTGACTTGTTTCTCTGACTTGGCATGATGCTCACATATGGAATGCTGAACATATTGGTTTGCATTCCCTCTTATACAAGTTCACAGGTGATCACACTATATTCTGTATCTGGTCCATCCTAAGCTCCAGCATTAACTATCCTCTATGTGTTGCTCATTACAAGTTTATATCCCGAAACATCTTGATTTGCATCCCCTTCACTATAAGTTCAGGAGTATTATTTAGTTCACGGTCAATTTGAAGTAATTGCACTTGGCACATGTTGGTTCACATTCCCTCCTCTTTAGCTTTTGCCATCATAACTTCTATATTTGGTTTACATTCCATGCTCTGCAGATGTAGCCATCATAACTTCATCTTGCTCAGTCGTTGTTACAAAATTTATAGCCTGCTACTATGTTGTTCTTGCCAATTTTGTACTCCCTGAACATGTTGGTTTGCATGGGACTCGACAGTAGTAAGTCTATTGTTTCACTCTAACGTGCTCTATTATATTGGCTGTTGGTATGTGGCATGCACTCTTTGTTTGCTTATTGTGCGCATTACAATGATCTTGTTATAACGATGAAATGATGAGTTCCAAATTCTTTGGCAAACAATATTGTAGTGTCTTTGCCTTTCCATTGTTGCTGTCTTAACTTGTAATGTCTTTGTTTCAGATATAGGTGTTGCATGGACAACTTAAAAGATTGCTGAATCGCTTCATTGTATTACTAGGTTTAATTACCATTCAATTTCTCTGGGTTCTGTATTATTTTTTCAAAGCCTTGCAGCTGATGTAATATTTAGTTAGTTTTTATAGTTCTTTCGCGCATTTTTTCTATGGTGCTTGTGGTAAGTGAGGCTATCCGACAGAAATCATGTGCTGCGTAAATATTCTCAGTATCTAAATCACAAATTCCCATCCCTTAAACGTCCCAATTAAGCGAAATCACATATGTGCTGGCCCGCAAAATCCTAAAGCGCCTATTATGCCGGCATATAAACAGCAACTAAACGGTCTGGCCCACTTACTTATTGGGCCAACCCACTTGATTTAAGGTGGACCCCACCCACTAATTGGGCCGGCCCACCTGCTTTAAGGTGGACCCCACCCACTAACTGGGCCGGCCCTGTAACAAAAAAGTGGGCCCACGTGCTTATTGGGCCATACCATTTGGTAAATGGGCCGGCCCGTTAGCAGGAAAGTGGGCCCCCAAGCTTAGTGGGCCGGCCCGCTAACTCGTTGGGCCAGACCACTTGATTTGCGGTGGATCCAACATACTAACTGGGCCAGCCCGTTAGCACGAAAGTGGCCCCCACAAGCTTATTGGGCCGGCCCACTAACTTGTTGGGCCAACCCAATTGCTTTTGTGGTGGACCCCACTTACTAACTGGGCCGGCCCGTCAGCAGGAAATTGGGCCCCACATGTTTATTGGGCCGGCCCGCCAACCTGTTGGGCCAGCCCACTTGCTCTATGGTGGACCCCAATTACTAACTGGGCCGGCCCGGTTACATGAATGTGGGCCCCACATACTAACTAGGCCGGCCCTTTAACAGGAAAGTGGGACCCACCTGTTTTTTTGGGCCGGCCCACTAGCTTGTTGGGCCAGCCCACTTGATCTATGGTGGACCCCACTTACTAAATGGGCCGGCCCGGTAGCAGAAAAATGGGACCCACATGGTAAATGGGCCGGCCCAATACCTTCTTGGGCCGGCCCAATTGCTTCATGGTGGACCCCACTTGTTAAATGGGTCGGCCCGATAACAGGAAAGTGGGCCCCACATGTCTAGTGGGCCGGCCAGTTTGCCTGTTGACCGGTCAAACGAGGGCATTCGGCCCGGCCCGTGGGCTTAGTGCGCCGGCCCATTTAAATTTTGACCAGTCAACCTTAGAGGTTAGGCCCGGCCCACGTGCCTAATGGACCAGCCCAGTTATATAGTTGACCGGTCAAACTAAGTCAGCTGGCCCGGCCCGGAAACTAAATGGGCCGGCCCGCTTAAGGCGTGGCAGGCCTCGTGTGGGCCTACCATCTACCACGGGGCTTCAGCCGGTTAACGCCGTTAACTGCCAGTTAACGGCGTCTGCCACGTGTGAGGTTGCATGATGTCAGCAGTCAACGGGCTCCCGAAAACACATCTACAACGGTCCGATTTTCCGTGGTGGAAGGGCGCCCGAACGCGACGGACCGACAAAAATGTGGTAGGACTTTGCCTGACGCAGTTTGGACCACAGAACCCATATCGTCGGGTTAGGCCCATAGGTGACGAAAAATGGCCCTTAGCGGACGAATTTGGGACGTTGTCTATTTGAACTTTTCTTGTATGTAGGTGGCAGTGATTGGAGGACACGATGAATACCCAGATGGTTAGGAATCACAATTCCCAAGTCACTAAGCTTCTTCGCGTGCCCAAACATCTTGAGCACGTGCTCGCTAACGGAGCTACCCTCTTCCATCATGCAGCCAAAGAAGTGTTTCGAGGCCTCATAGCTTTCCACGCCCGCATGAGTTTCAAAGATAGCGTTTAGCTCATGGACCAGCTCATAAGGATCGTGGTGCTCAAACCGCTTTTGGAGCTCCGCCTCTAGGCTGCACAGGATGGCACACTGAACTTGAGAGTACCGAATGACCCGAGTCTCGTAAACATTCTTTACGTCCTCAGATACTGCTGGTGGTGGTGGGGAACCTAGCGGTGCTTCGAGCACATATTGCAGATTTCTGCCATTGAGGAAAATCCTCACATGACGGAACCAGTCGGTGAAGTTGCTACCATTGCTTTTAAGATTTTCTTTCTCTAGGAACTGGTTAAAATTGATGGAGGGGGACGCCATGATCTACAACATATTTGCAAAGAGTTTAGACTAAGTTTATGATAAATTGAGTTCAAATTTTAATTCTTAAATTAACTAGGTGAACTCCCACTCAAAACAACATCCCTCGCATTGTCTTAGTGATCACACGAACCAAATCCACTACACCAAGTCCGATCTTCACGAGAAAAGATGTAGCTTCAAAGGCGAACACTCAAAGTGTTCATCATATCATTCATATGACTCATGCTCTACCTTTCGGTATCCCGTGTTCCGAGACCATGTCTGTACATGCTAGGCTCATCAAGGCAACCTTAGTATCCGCGTGTGCAAAACTGGCTTGCACCCGTTGTATGCACATGTAGAATCTATCACACCCGATCATCACGTGATGCTTCGAAACGACAAGTCTTAGCAATGGTGCATACTAAGGATGAACACTTTATTATCTTGATATTTAGTGAGAGGGATCATCTTATAATGCTACCGTCGCGATCTAAGCAAAATAAGATGCATAAAGGATTAACATCACATGCAATTCATAATGTGTGATATGATATGGCCTTTCTTCTTGTGCTTTTGATCTCCATCTCCAAAGCACGGACATGATCTCCATCATCACCCAGCATGGCGTCAAGGTCAGTGGCGCCGCTTCATGGTTGTCCATCACTTATAGCTACTATAACAAATACTTGAAATAAAGCTATTACATGATGAATAGACACGCAGGTCTTTAACAAAAATTAAAGACAACCATTAGGCTCTTGCCGGTTGCCATAATACAATAATGAACATCTCATACATCAAATATAATCATCATCGCATGGCCATATCACATCACCAAACTCTGCAAAAACAAGTTAGACGCCTCTAATTTGGTTTGCATATTTTACGTGGTTTAGGGTTTTCGAGTAAGATTCAATCTACCTATGAACATGAACCACAACGGTGATACTAGTGTTGTCAATAGAAAGAGTAGATTGAATCTTCACTATGGTGGGAGAGACAGACACCCGCAAAGCCACTTATGCAATACAAGTTGCATGTCAAGCGTGGAGCAAGTCTCATGAGACACGGTCATGTAAAGTTAGCCCGGGCCGCTTCATCCCACCATCCCGCAAGATGCAAAGTACACTAACTAAAAAACAACAAAAGCATCAACGCCCACACAACCATTGTGTTCTACTCGTGCAACAGATCTGTGCATAGACACGGCTTTGATACCAATGATGGGTTCGTTGCATGGAAAACAAAAAATTTCTACCGTGAACATGAACAAAAACCAAGATCCAATCTAGGAAGAAGCAAGATCTAATCTACCAAGATCGAAGCAATGAGAAGATTGCGAGAATAACCCTTGAAGATTCCAAAGCCTACGAGATTAATCTCGTTGTTGATGTAGTCGACCGTCTGTGTTGCAATCCGGCAGCACTTCCGTACTCGGTCGTGCGTACGGTGTCGATGAAGCCCATCCTCTCCCCGTTCCAGCGGGCAGCGGAGGTGTGGTAGATCTCCTCGGAATCCCAGCAGCACGACGGCGTGGTGGTGGTGGTGGAAGAGAAAAAGCTGCAGGGCTTCGCCTAAGCCGGAGCAGCGTATGGTGGAGGAGAGAGGGGGGCGGCCAGGGTTTGGTCAAGGGGTGAAGTGGCCGGCCACCCCCTCCCCTCTTTATATAGGTGGAGGGGTCAGCCTAGGGTTTCCCCTAGGGCCCACCCTCCCCTTGGCCAGCGCATGAAGGGGGGGAGAACTTCTCCCCCAAGCCTTCCCCTTTATCTCTAAATTAAACACTTTTAATTTTGGAGATAGATTCTATCTCTACATTTAAACCATTTAAATTAGAGATAGATCTTATCTCTAGGGGTGGGCCGGCCTAGGCTCACATGTCATAGTGGGCAGGACCCACCATGCCATGTGGCGCCTATGTGGCCTCTCCCGGGGTGGTGGGCCCACTGGTGACTCTTCTAGCACATTCTAGAACCTTCTAGAAGCTCCGGTCAAAACATCGGAACTTTCCTGAACCCCGGAAAATGACTTTCCATATATGAATCTTATTCTCCGGACCATTCCGGACCTCCTCGTGATGTCCTGGATCCCATCCGAGACTCCGAACAAACTTCGGTCTCCATCTCATATTCCCAATCTACTTATGCGACATCGAACCTTAAGCGCGTCACCCTACGGTTCGTGAACTATGCGGACATGGTCGAGACTCCTCTCCGAGCAATAACCAATAGCGGGATATGGAGATCCATAATGGCTCCCACACATTCAACGATAACTTAGTGATCGATTGAACCATTTACATATGATACCGATTCCCTTTGTCACACGATAATGTACTCTTCCGAGGTTCGATCATCGGTATCTCCATACCTAGTTCAACCTCGTTTCCGACAAGTACTCTTTACTCGTTCCGTAGTATGTCATCTCTTGTGACCAAGTCACATGCTTTCAAGCTAACCAGACAACATTCCACCGAGAGGGCCCAGAGTGTACCTATCCGTCATCGGGATGGACAAATCCCACTGTTGATCCATATGCCTCAACTCACACTTTCCGAATACTTAATCCCATCTTTATAACCACCCATTTACGCAATGGCGTTTGATGTAATCAAAGCATCCTTCCGGTGTAAGTGATTTACATGATCTCATGGTCGAAGGACTAGGTAACTATGTATCAAAAGCTAATAGCAAATTGAACTTAATGACTTGATCTTATGCTACGCTCATTTGGGTGTGTGTCCATTATATCATTCAACCAATGACATAACCTTGTTATTAATAACATCCAATGTTCATGATCACGAAACCATGATCATCTATTAATCAACAAGCTAGTTATACAAG
This sequence comes from Lolium rigidum, assembly GCF_022539505.1. Classification (NCBI taxonomy): domain Eukaryota; kingdom Viridiplantae; phylum Streptophyta; class Magnoliopsida; order Poales; family Poaceae; genus Lolium; species Lolium rigidum. Next base: position 86,431 of record NW_025901340.1, read on the forward strand.
AGGCTTACTAGGGACTCCTTGTTGTTTACGTAACACACATGTATTAATGTTTCGGCTAATACAATTATAGCATGGTATGCAAACATTTATCATAAACACAAAGATATATTATAATAACCACTTTATTATTGCCTCTTGGGCATATCTCCAACACTTAACAAATGCGGAATAAAACTAGCGTTTACTTTGTCAAGCCCAAAGACTATATACTATGGTTCACCTATGTGCACCAACAACTTATGCTAAGCAATACAAGCAACTATGTGATAGAAAGATATATAACTTCAAGCATGATGGCTATCACAAAGTAAAGTGCATAAGTAAAGAGATCGGGTATAGAGATAACCGAGCCACGCGGGAGACGATGATTTAACCCGAAGTTCCCACTCTTGCGAGTGCTAATCTCCGTTGGAGAGGTGGGTGGCTTAGTGCTCCCGAACGCCACAAATGGCCTCACCTTGAGGTATGGTCGCTCGATGCACACCAATGCCACAAAGGCCTCACCCCAAGATGCAGTAGACACACCACACGCCGAGCGCCACAAAGGCGCCTCACCTTATTCTCCGGTGACCCTCGCCACAAAGGCCTAGGTCAATGTTCCACTAAGTGATTTCCTTCGAGGCAGAAACCGGGCCTTACACAAAGCTTGAGGCACACATCCACAACTTAATTGGAGGCTCCCAAGAAATCGCCACAAAGGCCTAGAATCCGTCTAGGGTTCTAAGAACCCAAGAGTAACAACCTTCTTGCTTTCACTTCCACTAATCACCGTGGAGAACTCAAACCGATGCACCAAATGCAATGGCAGGAACAACATAAAGATGCTCAAGTCCTTCTCCCTCAAATTCCAACAAAGCTACAAAAGCTATTGGGGGAATAAGAGAGGAAGAACAAATAAGAGGAGTAACACCAAATATCTCCAAGATCTAGATCTAGTGGATTCCACTCACAAAGAGAGGGATTTGATTGGTCAAGATGTAGATGTAGATCTCCCTTCTCTTTTCCCTCAAATAGGTGCAACAATCATGGAGGGAAGGGAGAGGAAGCTTCTCAAGGGCAACAATGGAGTAGAGAGAGAATAGAGAGAAGCAACCGGCACAAGGAGGAAGAAGAGGGGTATTTATACCCCCCAGAAAAATCGAGCCGTTGGAGAATAACAGGCCGGAATTTCCGGGCCTCACTTATGCCGGAATTTCCGCCCCCACCGGAATTTCCGGCCTGGAAAGTTAAATTTCCGGCCAAATTTCCGGGGGGATCCAGGGGCTCATTTTCGTAGGTCCTTAGCAGTTTTTTCGAGAAAGACCATAACTTGAGCATCCAGACTCCGATTTTGATGATCTTGGGCTCGTTTCGAAGCTAGTATAAAGCTCTACAAGATCATGCAGGAAACCATCATAGTATATTATGGGAGGATAGAAATAAATGAATAAAGTTTTTACCTATCTATAAAAGACAAACCGATAAAACCTCCAATATGGAAAATGCAACAACTTGAATTAGGAGACTTGGATTTAGGTGAAACCAATTTTGTTGTAAAGAGGATGACAAGAGCTACCCCACAGTGAACAACTTAAGAAAAAGTGGGGTAGGTTTTTCTATGTATTTTAGAGTGAAACCTCTCAATATGAGAAACCGAGAAAAACTCCAATATCGAAAATGCAACAAGTGATTCATGCGGAATCCATTTTCGATGAACTAGAGATTGCTATGGAAATAACCACAAGCTCTAAAAGACGACATGGATAAGATCCAAATAACAACCAAGAAATATGATGCAAGGATGCAAGGGTTTGAGCTCTCTCCGAACGATACGATCAAGTTAGTCACTCGAGAGCCCTCTTGATAGTACGGAAACTAAACTATAAACCGGTCTCCAACTACACCATGAGAACGGTAAGAAAGAAACCCTATCAAGAGCAAACCTTAACCTTGCGCATTCCTCTTGAGCTCGATGATGATGATCTTGACCGCATCAAGAAGGAACGCCTCTCTTGATGGTGCTTGCTTGACGAAGTCTTGCTGATTGCTCCCCCATAATCCACCATGGGAGAGCTTCTTCTTCGGTGCATCTTCACATATCAATGATCACCATATGGATGGCAAGCTTCAAGCAAAAGATCTCTTCGAGATGGCTCATCTTGAACTTGCACTTAATTTCTTCGTTCTTCATCATGTTGATGTCTTGAGGTTAAACTTGAGGGATCACTTCATCTTCATCTTCAAGACATACTTGACACTTAATATTCTTCAACAATTTCTTCTTATTGCAACCTTGAAGCCAACATATGGTTCAAGCATTGCCTATGGACCACTTCTACAAATATAACTCAATGCAAACATTATTCCATAGGGATTGTCATTAATTACCAAAACCACACATGGGGGCTCCATGCACTTTCAGCAGTTCTGCTGTCATATACTCACGAACATAGCCTTCAGATGCGTCCTGGTCACCACACGGGTGGCCACAGCAATGAGCTGAGACCTCGGTGATCTGGCTGGGGCAGGTGCAAGAGCCTGGGCTGGTACACGAGCTGATGCTGATGCAGGATACTGCTGGGCAGGTGCAGTAAATGGTGCCTCTAGAGGAACCAGTGCTGATGCTGGAGCCTGCTGGGCACGTGTAGTATACGGGGCCTCTACAGGAACCAATGCTGATGTAGGGGCCTACTAGGTAGATGCAATAAACGGGGTTGGTACAGGAACCGGTGTTGATGCAGTAGAGTGGGAAGCCGGTGCCAGTGCTAGTGTGGGTGCCTTTAGTGACATCCATTCATGTTCCGTCAGGGGATCTGCGGCTTTGATCATGTTAAACCCAGCAAGCTAGAACAGAGAGAATAGTTTAGAACAACTGCTCGGAATTAGTAATCAAAGGATATGAGCATCTCCAGCCGCGTCCCCCAAACCGCGCCGAATTGAGCATTTGGGGGACGTGTTTTGTTCGTGCCGCCTTTGGGGGACGTCGCTCCCCAGCCGCGTCCCCCAAACGCCGCCCCAAATGAATTTTGGTGCACGAAAACAAAGGTTTTCATTCAATTTTGATTATATTTACAAAGTTTGAATGAAAACGGCTAGATTTCATCTAAACCTACACTACTGACCGCCCGGCGGTGCGTTCGACGGCCCCGCCCCGTCGTCGCCTCCCCTACGCCGCAGCTCCTCCTGCGCGCGCCTCCTCTCCTTGCGTTCGGCGGTGGCCCGACGGCTCCGTTCCCGCCGCGCGTCCTCCTTCGCCCTCCCCTGCTGCGCCGCCTGGAGGGAGAGCTTGATGGCGCGTAGAATCTGCGCCTCTTCGCGGGCACGGGCGTCGTCCAGGAGCTTCTTCTCCAACTCGAAGGACTCGACGAGCTCGCGTTGCTGATCGGCCGTCTCGTCCGGGTGCGGCCCGTCGTCGTCGGACCACTCGAACTCGTCGTCCTCGTCGTCCTCCACCTCGGTCTCCTCCGCCTCGGCCTCCTCCTCCTCCATTGGCGCATCGTCCTCCACATCTGTTGGCGCCTCCATCATCGCCGCCGCCAACACGTTGGCCTCCGCCGCCAACTGGTCCGCCCGCCTCCCCCAGATCGCCGCCAGCGCCGCCTCCCGTTGCCGACGTTCCTCTGCCGCCAGCTGCTCCTGGCGCTCGATCGACTCCCGCTGCCGGCGCTCGATCGACTCCCGCCGATCTTGGTACAGCGCATCCCGCTCAACGCGCTGGCGCTGGCGCTCGTCAGCCCACCGCTGCTCCATCTCCGCCCGGTACCGGCACCGTCGCGCCTCCTGTCCCGTCGAGGCGTCAGACGCCGCAACGGTGGCGCCCTGCTGCTCCTGCCACGCTGCTGCGGCCGCGGCCTCGCCAGCAGCGGGGCCATGGGCGCAGAACGCCGCTAGATCCGCCGCCTGCGCCGCCTCCCGCTGCTGGCGTGCCTGCTGCTGCATTGCCTCCCGCCGCTGCTGACGGTGTGCGCGCCAACGCTCTTCCCGGGCGGCGACGTCGATGCCGAACTGCGAGTCCGGGAGTGGAGGAGACAACGGTGGAGGGGACTGGCTAGCGCCTGGGCGGTTCGCCATTGCCACTGGTGGTGGAGGAGACGGCGGTGGAGCGACGAGGGCTGTGTTTGTTGCCGGCGGGGTGTGGTGGCTACCATTGAGCCGGGAGACCTTTTATAGACGCCGGCGTCGGGAAGAAAGCGCGGGAAC
>NW_025901341.1:0-26625 GCF_022539505.1 Lolium rigidum
GCTTGTGCAACTATCTCTTCAGGCGACAGGAGGCTCTCCGAGGAAGGATCCCTACGGGGCCGTTCCCGCGACATCGGAGATCCATGGCGAGACGGCTGGGGGTCGGATTGAGTGTCTGCCGCTTCTGATCCGTCTTCTCCAAGCGCTGCTACAGTTGCAAGTACCTGTTTTGGCGGAACGGAGTCGACTTCAGGCTGTTCACCGTATCCGAGTTCCGTGACCTTGCGATCAAACTCTGCAGTGTCCATGGACTGGGTGTCTCCGGAGATTGGGCTTAGATTTCCCAAGATCGACTCTTCAACCGGAGTTTCGCTTTCTCCGACAGCCTCTTGCCGATCCGGAGCAGCGTTGTTTTCCGGGGCCTCGACCTGCTCGGGACCGGCTCCGGCTGCATGAGGGGCGGTTCCGGCGGTATGGGCCAAGAAGTGTACGAAGTGACACCTTTGCTTCTCTAACACCGGGAGACCCGGGCGGATCCGCATTGGTCTTCCACCGTTACTTCTCGCTCGGGGGCGGATTGGGTGGGTTTTGATTTTTCCGGATCTAAGGCGGAATCTTCGCTAGGAAGTTCCAACGTCTCGGATCGGATCTTCGCGGCTTGCGTCTGCTCGGCGGCGGTCGCGTCGGCGCTACTTACCGGTGGGTTTCCGTCGGAATCGACGGTTTCCCCGATGAAGATGTGTATGCCGCCAAGCTGGGACGATGGAGAGCTTGACGGGGTTGGTTTTAGCCGGAATCCAACACTCATCCGGAGGGACGATCGGCAGATTTCCGGCGTAAAGGACACGCCCCACGGCGATGGTGTCGTCGTAGCTTCCCATGGCGGAACCCTCCCGGTTCCGGCCTCCGGACGCCGCGAGGCCCCACGGTGGGCGCCAAGCGTCGTTGCCTAATCGACGGTACCCCGGAGGAGGGATCCTCACGAGGGGAGAAGAAGTAGGGGCCATAGGGCGGAGTGCACACGGGACGGTGGTACGCGAGTTACCCAGCTTCGGAACACCTGCACGATGACGGGGCCTACTGCTGCTTGTCTGGAATTATCTGGGCGCTTTCGCGTTGTTACAATGAGTTGTGGTTGTGCCTCTAGGGCTCCCGGGATCCGGCTTATAAAGGCGCACGGATCTAGGGTTTACATAGAGAGTCCTAGCCGGATTACAGATAGCCTAACTACGGTACAATATCTTGCCGTGCACGTCACGGATCCGCCTTCCATACACTTCGTCCTGGATCCGGGTTCCTCATGGGCCTCCATGGATCCGGGTAACTCCTATGTCGGTACGGATCCGGCCTGCTGATCCTGGGCTGGACTTCTTCCTTCATGATCAACAGCAATCGGGCCGCCCGATGGGCCACATGCCTCATCACCGTCTGTGGGCCACCCGGGCTTGCCGGATCTAGGCACTGTCGATGGTACACCTATGAAGTATACCCACAACAAGTACCATACTTTTTGGAAGGTTTATAAAACTTCTTTATCTTGCTTACTCTGCAAAGAGTCTCTCTCTATTACTTTTATGTCGAGTCTTCATTTTCTTCTTTATGCATCAATTAAGAGAGCATAGTTGTCATTCTTAGTGCAATGTGCATAGTCCCAAAATTATTATTGATTGGTTCATGATTATGCTATTACTTGTTCCTAAATTACTTGTATCTAGTCACCCTCTGAACTTTAAAGGTGTCCTAGCATTTATGTTTTGCTACTTCATAAAGGATATGCTGAGAACCACTTTGCTATGTTTTCTCTATGCTCATGAAAAATAGTTGCTTTAATGCACTATTATTCATGATCCTTTGTTTGAGTTACTCTTCATGTTATAACATAGTTGCTAAGTTCTATTGTTAGAATTGTATCTATCATGCCTATGTTTAGAGTACTTTGATCCTAGCTCACAATGTTTTACAATGCTTGATCAAGATTGTGTTGGCTTCATGTCACCTCAAAAATTATTTTGTTATCACTTACCTACTCGAGGACGAGTATGATTTAAGCTTGGGCATGCTGATACGTCTCAAACGTATCTATAATTGATGCTCCATGCTTGTTTTACACCAATTTATATATGTTTTGCTCATACTTCGTTGCACTTTTATACATTTTCCGGCACTAACCTATTAACAAGATGGCATAGTGCCAGTTCCCTATTTTCTACTGTTTTGTATTTCAGAAAAGTTGTACATCAAATATTTTCGGAATTGGACGAAACAAAAGCCGAAGTAAATATTTTTCCGTAACGAAGATAGATTCCAGAGGGGGTCGAAGAAAGGCACGAGGGCAGCCAGACCAACCCTAGGCGCGGCTTGGCCCTAGCTCGCGCCTAGGGGTGGTGTGGTCCCCCTGGCCTCCACCGACCTCGCCCTTCCGCCTATTTATTCACGATCTCGGGAAAACCCTGAATACCCTAACCTCCATCCACGAAAAGTTCCGTCGCGGCCGCCATTGCAGACCCTAGCTTGGGAGTGTTCTGAAGCTCTTCCCGGCACCCTGTCGGAGGGGGAAATCATCGCTGGAGGCATCTACATCTCCATGCCCGCCTCCGAAGTGATGCGTGAGTAGTTCATCCCTGGATTATGGGTCCATAGCAGTAGCTAGATGGTTGTCTTCTCCAATTTGTGCCTCATGTTTAGATCTTGTGAGCTGCCCTACAAGATCAAGATCATCTTTATGTAATGGTACATGTTGTGTTTAATTGCTGGGATCCGATGAATATTGTATACTATCTTGAGATCGATTATATATTCTTGCCATATGTTATTTGTGATCTTGCATGCTCTCCGTTGCTAGTAGATACTATGGCCAACTAGATGCTTGTGACTCCAAGAGGGAGTATTTATGCTCGATAGTAGGTTCATGCCTCTAGTTTTCTGTAAGAGTGACAATAACTTCTAAGATTGTAGATGTCACTACAAGAAAAGTTGCCATGGCCGACGAAGTTGAAGTCGCGCCGTGGTTGCTGGTGCACCATGGCCGACGATTTTTGGTCCCTCCGTGGTGCATGTCAAAACTTTTTTTTTCTCGTTTTTGAGGCCACCTTGCCCGACGAAAGCGGCCAAAACGTCGCGTATGGTGGCCCGGGACGTGGTGCATCGCGAATTCTCGGGTTCGCCGGCCGAGTCAACGCAAATCCGCACCGCCCAGGGATGTAGGGCCCAGATGGCAGCCTCTCTAGCATTGTTTTTTTTCTCGATCGCGCCATCTCGTTCAACGCTCTCCGATCGAGCCGTTTACAATGCAGGATCATGGGTCCCGCTTGTCATCCTCTATGAACCAAATTTCTTTCTTTTCTTGGATTTTTTGACCCCCGATTTCCGGCTACTTCCTTTTTCTTTTGATCCCTTGCCGCCTTGGAAACGTTGAGACCGCTGCAGCTAAATGGGACCCGCATGTCATCCTCTATGAGCAATCAACTTTCTTTTCTTGGAGTTTTTTTTGGCACCTCATATTTGGTCACTTGCCTTTTTTTTCGATCCCCTGCCGCCTCTCAAACGGTGATACCGCTGCTGCTAAATGGGACCCGCATGTCATCCTCTATGTACTATAAAACTTTCTTTTCTTGGATTTTTTTGACACCTCATATTTGGTCACTTGCCTTTTTCTTTCGATCCCCTACCGCCTCTCAAACGGTGATATCGCTGCTACTAAATGGGACCCGCATGTCATCCTCTATGGACTATAAAACTTTCTTTTCTTGAATTATTTTTCGCTCTTGATATTTGGTCACTTGCCTTTTTCTTTCGATCCCCTGCCGCCTCTCAAACAGTGAGACCGCTGCAGCTAAATGGGACCTGCATGTCATCCTCTATGAGCTATCAACTTTCTTTTCTTGGAGTTATTTTTGGCACCTCATATTTGGTCACTTGCCTTTTTCTTTCGATCCCCCGCCGCCTCTCAAACGGTGATACCGCTGCTGCTAAATGGGACCCGCATGTCATCCTCTATGTACTATAAAACTTTCTTTTCTTGGATTTTTTTGGCACCTCATATTTGGTACTTGACTTTTTCTTTCGATCCCTCGTCGCCTCTCAAACGGTGATACCGCCGCTCCTAAATGGGACCCGCATGTCATCCTCTATGTACTATAAAACTTTCTTTTCTTGGATTATTTTTGGCACCTCATATTTGGTCACTTGACTTTTTCTTTCGATCCCCTGCTGCCTCTCAAACGGTGATACCGCTACTGCTAAATGGGACCCGCATGTCATCCTCTATGTACTATAAAACTTTCTTTTCTTGGATTATTTTTGGCTCCTGATATTTGGTCACTTGCGTTTTTTTCTTTCGATCTCATGCCACGTTTGAAACTTTGAGGAACCTGCTGGCTCATGGGACCCGCATGTCATCCTCTATGTGCTATAAAAGTTTATTTTCTATGGTTTTTTTTTCACTCTCTGATTTTTGTCTATTTCCTTTTTCTTTTGATGCCCTGCCGCCTTGGAAACGTTGAGTAAGCTGCTTACACATGGGACCCGCATGTCATCCTCTATGTACAATCAAGTTTCCTAGAATTATTTTTGGCTCCTGATATTTCGTCACTTGCCTTTTTCTTTCGATCTCATGCCACGTTTGAAACGTTGAGGAACCTGCTCGGCTCATGGGACCCGCATGTCATCCTCTATGTGCTATAAAAGTTTATTTTCTTGGATTTTTTTCACCCTCTCGATTTTTGGCAATTTGCCTTTTTCTTTTGATCCCTCGCCCCTTTGAAACGTTGACTAAGCTCGCTGGCTCATGGGACCCGTATGTCATCCTCTATGTCCATCAACTTTCTTTTCTTGGATTTTTTTACCCCCTAATTTCTAGCTACTTTCATTTTCTTTTGATCTCAAGCCGCATTTCAAACATTGAGACCGTCTGCTGCAAAATGGGACCCGCATGTCATCCTCTATGTACAATAAATCTTGGATTATTTTTGGCACCTCATATTTGGTCACTTGCCTTTTTCTTTCGATCTCATGCCGCCTTTGAAACGTTGAGTAAGCTGCTGGCTCATGGGTCCCGCATGTCATCCTCTACGAACAATAAAAGTTTCCTTTATTGGAGTTATTTTTGACCCCTAATTTCCGGCTATTTGCCTTTTTCTTTTGATCCCTCGCCCCTTTGAAACGATGAGGACGCTCGTTGGCGGGTCGGTCCCACATGTCATCCTCTATGAAGAATAAAAGTTTACTTTGGTGGATTTATTTTTTACCCCTAATTAATTTCTGGCTATTTCCTTTTTTTCTTTGATCCCCTGCCGCCTTGGAAACGTTGAGGATGCTGCTGCCTCATCGGTCCCGCATGTCATCCTCTCAGAACGACAAATGTTTTCTTTTCTTGGATTTTTTTACCAACTGATTTTTGGTTTTTTTTTATATATTTTCGATCCCCTGCCGCCTTTGAAACGTTGACGACGCTCGTCGGCTCATGGGTCCCCGATGTCGGCCTCCCGTACAAGAAACATGTGATATCTTGATTATTTTGCGGACAATAAACGAGTGTATTTCGCTCCGAGCTATTGCAAACGGATAAATTAAATCTTTATTTTTACAACTTATATCTTGAATCTCCTTGTTTTTTGTTTTGGCGAAGCATAGGACTTTCCTGTTTTTTTTTGAGAATAATCCGAACTTTCATGTTCTGGAGTGGGCTGAAATTGTACAAGTCAAAAGGCCCAGAAGGATAGTTCGAAGGCCCAGATGTCCAGATGCAGCCCAATTGAAATCTTTCTTTTCTTGGATTTTTTCACCCCCGATTTACGGCTACTTCATTTTTCTTTTGGTCTCGTGCCGCCTTGGAAACGTTGAGACCGCTGCTGCAAAATGGGACCCGCATGTCATCCTCTATGTACAATAAAGTTTCTTTTCTTGGATTATTTTTGGCTCCTGATATTTGGTCACTTGCCTTTTCTTTCGATCTCATGCCACGTTTGAAACGTTGAGGAATCTGCTGGCTCATGGGACCCGCATGTCATCCTCTATGTACAATAAAAGTTTGATTTCTTGGATTTTTTTCACCCTCTGATTTTTGGCTATTTCCTTTTTCTTTTGATCCCCTGCCGCCTTTGAAACGTTTAGTAAGCTGCTGGCTCATAGGTCCCACATGTCAGCCTGTATGAACGATAAAGCTTTCCTTTCTTGGAGTTTTTTTTGACCCCCTAATTTCCGGCTACTTTCATTTTCTTTTGATCTCAAGCCGCATTTGAAACGTTGGGACCACTGCCGCACAATGGGACCCGCATGTCATCCTATATGTAGAATCAAGTTTCTTTTCTTGGATTATTTTTGGCTCCTGGTATTTGGTCACTTGCCTTTTTCTTTCGATCTCATGCCACGTTTGAAACGTTGAGGAACCTGCTGGCTCATGGGACCCGCATGTCATCCTCTATGTACTACAAAAGTTTATTTTCTAGGGTTTTTTTTCACTCTCCGATTTTTGGCTATTTCCTTTTTCTTTTGATCCCCTGCCGCCTTGGAAACGTTGAGTAAGCTGCTAACTCGTGGGACCCGCATGTCATCCTCTATGTACAATCAATTTTCTTTTCTTGGAGTTTTTTTACCCCCTAATTTCTGGCTACTTTCTTTTTCTTTTGATCTCAAGCCGCATTTGAAACGTTGGGACAGCATGTCATCCTCTATGTACAATAAAAGTTTATTTTCTTGGATTATTTTTCACCCTCTGATTTTTGGTCACTTGCCTTTTTCTTTCGATCTCATGCCGCCCTTGAAAACGTTGAGGAACCCGCTGGCCCATGGGACCCGCATGTCATCCTCTATGTACTATAAAAGTTTCTTTTCTTGGATTTTTTTCACCCTCTGATCTTTGGCTATTTCCTTTTTCTTTTCATCCCCTGCCGCCTTGGAAACGTTAGTAAGCTGCTGACTGGTGGGACCCGCATGTCATCCTCTATGTACAATCAAGTCTCTTTTCTTGGATTTTTTTACCCCCTTATTTTTGGTCACTTGCCTTTTTCTTTCGATCTCATGCAGCCTCTGAAACGTTGAGGAAGCTGCTGGCTCATGGGACCCACATGTCATCCTCGATACTATAAACGTTTCTTTTCTTGGATTTTTTTCACCCTCTTATTTTTGGCTGTTTCCTTTTTCTTTTGATCCCCTGCCGCCTTGGAAACGTTGATTAAGCTGCTGACACAAGGGGCCCGCATGTCATCCTCTATGTACAATCAACTTGCAAGATCTTGGAGCGAAAGAGCTTGTATAAGTGGGACCCATATGTCATCCTCTATGTACAATAAAAGTTTCTTTTCTTGGATTATTTTTTGCTCCTGATATTTGGTCACTTTCCTTTTTCTTTCGATCTCATGCCGCCTCTGAAACGTTGAGTAAGGTGCTGGGTCATGGGACTGTACAATAAAGTTTCATTTCTTAGATTTTTTTTTACCCACTGATTTTTGCTAACTTCCCTTTTTCTTTTCGATCATATGCCGCCTTTGAAATTGAGGTCGCCGCTGGCTCATGGGTCCCACATGTCAGCCTCTATGAACAATAAACCTTTCCTTTGTTGGATTTATTTTTTACCCCTAATTTCTGGCTATTTGCCTTTTTCTTTTGATCCCCTGCGGCCTTTGAAACGATGAGGACGCTGCTGGCAGGTCGGTCCCACATGTCATCCTCTATGAAGAATAAAAGTTTCCTTTTTGGATTTATTTTTGACCCCTAATTTCTGGCTATTTGCCTTTTTCTTCTGATCCCTGCCGACTTCGAAATGATGAGGATGCAGTTGGCAGATCGGTCCCACATGTCAGCCTCTATGAACTATAAATGTTTCCTTTGTAGGATTTATTTTTTACCCCTATTTTCGGGCTACTTGCCTTTTTCTTTGAAACGTTGAGGACGCTACTGTCTCATGGGTCCCACATGGCATCCTCTTTGAACGATAAACCTTCATTTCTTGTTAACGACAGGTTTATCAGTATTATTTTCGTGAGACTAATACAAGCTCTTTGGCTCCAAGATCTTGCAAGTTGATAGATTAAATCAAGGAATTATTAGGATATGTTTTAAATTTCAAATCCACTTTATGAATTTTTACAAATACCGTTATCCATGTGGGTATGGAGCGATCAAGGATTTTCATATTGGGCATGAGCAGTTTCAAAAATTGGAACCCTATAATTCAAAATAAATAAAAACAACTTTTATGTAGAATCTCCGTGTATTTTTATTTGCCAATCATAGGATCTGTGTTTCATTAGAAAATGGCCGAAATTGCATGAGCAGAAAGGCCCATTTGTAGTTATTGGGCTTCGACGGCCGGAGCAAGTAGACCGATAACAATTACCATGTAGATGTTCGTTGGCAACCCAAAAGTGAAATATTGGGCCCAACGGGGAAGGTTGAACGAGTACTTTTTCTATTGGGAAGGTGGTACATGGGGTTATCCCGACAAAAAAATGAAACATGGGTTACTGAAGGTTGCCCATTTGTGCCTAATATGTTTGTCAGCAGGAGCTTTACCTTCCGCCGCCGCCGCTCAGCTTCCGCCGCCGCCGCCATGCCTCGTCGCGGGTCGAGCTACCGGTACGGCGGCGTCTCGAGCTCGGGGTACCGCAGCGTCCGCGCGTGCCCCAAATTAAGGTACCTTATACGCGGAGATACGTACCGGCGACGAGCACATCGGCCTCGGAACGGCACCTACGACAGGCTCGGCTGGCCTTGGGGCATTTACCCCTAGCCTCTTCCATGCTCAAGTTTTTGAAATGTTTCTGGCTCTGTTCAACACGGGATCAAATTTGTCAACATCACCATTCTTATGGAGTAGCAACGAGTTGAATCTCTCAAAACTCTTTAAGTTACTGCAATATAACGAATAATTGGTACTACCTTATATAAAATGATTACATATCCTTATTCTGGTTCCCTGGAAAATCTGATCGCATTAACAGCCGACCCTTCGTTCTCGCTCGTCTCCCCGCGCGAGCGCCTCGCTTCCTGCGCCCGAGTTACAGCAGCCGCCACCGCCTCCCATTATAGATGATGGCTCCATGGGAGAGAAGCTCTACTCCTTCACTCTCGGACCTCCTCTCTCATTTTCTTCCACTCGTTTTCCCGTTAGGTTTCCATGGCGACGGCGTTGATGGTGTTGGTGCTGCTGCTGTCCCATGCCGCCTGCGCGAAGGACGATGGCCAGGGATCGTCTAGTGGCAGGGGGATGGACATGGATGAGGCCTTGGTGGGCAGCCATGCCACGGCGGGTCAGGGCGGAGCCCTGCCTAGGGGTCATGGCGACGGAGGCCTGTTCCCGTTCATGTTGGATGGAAGCATGGAGCTGCTCGACGATAACCAATACAACTTCGAGAACAGCGACGTTGCGTTCATGGAAGAACATAGACCGAATATGCAGGTTCGTTTTTAGCTCTGAAAATTGTGACAGAACATGCCAATCGTTTTTAGCTCTGAATATACGCGTGAATTTTGTTTGCAGTGGCTGTGGGATTTGCAAACGGAATTTGAAGCATGGCTTGATAGCATGGAGATCCCACTAGATGTTGAAGATGAAGCACACTTGATGAATGATGGAGTAGCAGATGTTGATGCGGTTCAAGAAGAAGTAGTTGATGCGATGGCGGAGGGAGTAGCAGCTGTTGATGACTGTGCTAATTAATTCTATCCCAGTGCCTACATCCAGCACTAACCTCTGTCATTGCAGCTGTGACTCACCTCGACCATTGGAGCCCAATCACAAGAGCGAGCTCAGTCTCAACCAGAGAGGCATGTGTCTCATGGTTAGCTATCTACAACTTGCTATCTTACTAAAACCGTGCCTATCATAGAGATCACCTCGCTGGTGTAGCAATGGCTGCAAGTAGCTGCTAGCATGAGCAAAGGGGATAAGGTAGAAAATATTGAAAAAATGGGGTGGGGCCAACAAGCAGGAAAGCTATCTACTAGCTTTATGGATGTTTCTGGAATTGGGTAGAAAATAGTAGATGACACTGTAGCAGCGAATCCCAGAGACCAAGGCCGTTGGATGATGTCTAATGAACGGCAGAACAAAATCGGCGAAATTAGCTTGAATTTTGATAATAAATCTTGGGCATTTTCCCTCGAACATGATTTATCAACTTTGGGTAGTCTCTGGACTAGTCTCCCTCGTCCACCAATTATTATCATACTACTGCGGAAAGTTGAGGGCAGTCCCTAGTCCCGAGCACTTCGCCCACTTCCCCTGGCCTCATCCCAGAGATCTCACACCAACCACCTCACCGTCGACTAGCCGCCAGTCTACAGCCCTCCGAAGAATCCCCAATGGCGGCGACGCCCCTACTAGAGCGCTCCTCACGCGAGCGCATCATCGAGTCTGGCCCACATGTCTTCCGTGCCTGCCGTGTGTCGGCAAGCACGACCGACTTCTCCGTCGGCGAGCCGCCGGCCGTGGGCGAGGGCGAGGCATCCCCGTACACTATGACAGTGCACATCTTCTTCTCGAGGACGTACGAGCTCAGGAGGATGGCCGGGCCCCTCCCTGCCCCACTGGATGAGGACGATATCACCACTACACCCTGCGAAGAGGTGGTGCTGGATCTTGGCTTTCCTCCGAGGGAGCTGCGTAGTGGGGGCAATGTCGTGCGAACTATGCGCGAGATTCTTGCCCGTGTATGGCTGCTCAAGAACCTGAACCTCACGGAGGAGGAGTGGGACATCATCATGCCTTACGATGTTATGCACCGATGTGGCGAGCAGGCGTGTCGTCGGCTCGGTGGCCTCCACTTCGACCTCACCCTTAGGGTGGACCATCGGCTCATCGTCAACTTGCCGGCGCTGCAGGACAGTTGGGTCCTAGTTGCGCCGGAGGACGGCCACTGCAGCATATGCATGCTGGGGCTGTCGCGGCGCACAACGGTGCGTCTCCGGGGATGCAAACACCCGTTCCATAGGAAGTGCATCTTCTCCTGGTTTGTAACGAACGCCGGCTGCCCTATCGCACGCGATAAAGTGCTGACCCATCTTATTTTGGATTTGTAGCATAGTATGAATAAAACCCCTGTATGATAGGGATGCCATGCCAACTTGAATCCTATGTCAAGAGAAATTCTATTTGATTGTGGTTATAAGATATTCTGCATTAGTTTGATCTACTGTATTATCATTCTATTTTCCTATGGGATATGACCCTATGAATCAAACAGCATGGGATTACTTCCACACAATTAAGTTTGACCAACTTTTAGTAGGACAACAAACATAAATAATTAGTCATCATGGGATTACAATCCAACAGATAATTGTCTTCGGGACTCATACATTTTCCAAATAGAAAAATCAAAACAAATCATGGTTCTTCATCTCACGAGCATGATACAGAGACAAGAGTCTAATCATCATCATCATCATCATCATCATCATCATCATCACCTCCGTCTTCATTCTGATATTCGTGCATGGTCTCATCCTGCTCGTCGTGTCCATTCTCCTCCTGAGATTCACCAGGTGTGACGCCCCGGAACCGGTACCATGAGGATCCCAGCGAACCCGCCGAAATCCGCACGATATCGATTCAGAGACGCCCTCCGACACGACGTGCGCGATGGATCACACACGTGATGCCGGAGGAATTAACACGAGCGGTAACATTACAACAGGATTACAATAGAGCCCACAAGATACATATATTACAACAACGACTCCGACGAATCAAGATACAAATATACAATACAAGATCCAAATCATACAGAAGATCGAATACGACCGAGTACGGACAAGATACAAATTGGACTTAGAGTCCTGAAGATAACCAACGGCGTCCATAACCCTGCCCAGGCCAAGCCGGAAGGGTAACCTTGCTAACGTCGTCTTCTTCGAACATATCTTCATACCTGCCCGGTTATATCCCGTAGAAGCAGCAATAAGTACGGGTTCGTACTTAACAAGACTTCAAGACGTATAAGCATTCGTCAACCGATCGTCCTTTGTACTTGAGGCACGCAGGGGACTTAGAGGATGCAAGAGGAACGTCATAGGCAATATGGTGGGGTTAAGCGGCGGCGCGCAAGCACTAAAAACCTATAGAGACACTCTACAACATTCGTCTAATCGGAGGAGGTGAGAGAGCGCATAAACTAACGAGTTCTATACTCGCAAACATAACCCAACCGATGTGTTCCCCTTCGCAAAGAAGTACGGCAAAGGCACTCACACTGTTGACAAATTTTAACCAGTTATTATTTAATTTGTTCTATCTTACTATGCAAGTTATTAGTAGTGAAACAACAGGTGTAAGTTGTCTATGGTCGAGTCATACAGCTCCAAGTCGTCCATAACCGCGGACACGGCTTATCGATAAGATTGTAACCCTGCGGGGGTGCCCAAATGTGCCCACACGCACGCTCAACCCACTTGCGACAGGTGGATATCACGACTCGCACTCTCCTTCACTACACCAATGTCCAGGAAGCCACCTAACTAAGTTTAACCCGTTCAGAGCCCGATCGGAACTCTGACGCGGACCTAGCTGTTGCGAGAACGGCTAAGAGGATCAGAGCCCACTAGAGGATGACCTCTTAACAATACGTGCCGCACCTACGGACGTGCAAGAGACAACGGGGATACAAGGCACTCACGGCTTCCCCAAAAGTAATATCATATCATCTGACCACAAAGAAACATGCTTGCACGCCCGGGAGAAACAAACAAACATTCAAACTAGTTGTGGCCACTGGACAAAGCTATAGATTCGGCGAGTGGTCAAGGGGAGACCCGTAAGCATACCCACGTGTGGTTAGAGCGCTCGATCTCGGAACAGATAACAAGAACTCGGGGTCCTAAGATATTTAGGAAACACAAGTGAGCCATCATAAAACGATCAGCTGACCCACCGATGCCTCCGCTAAACAAATGTCAATAACTAAAGTAACCATGATTCTTCCCAACATACAACCCGATAAGATAGCGATACTTGATAACGAGATAAAACGAGCACTAGCATGCACTACGACTCGCAAGGCAGACTCGATAACCAAACAATAGCCATAGGAGGTGGTGGTGGCAATATGGGCTGCTTGAGGTAACAAGTGGAAGGAACACGTGACAAGAACGCAACTTAAGGATAGCATGAGGGAGAAGGCAAAGTAAAATAGGTGAGCGACTCCTGCAGGGACGAGGAGTATAGGGAAATGCTTGCCTGTTAAAGCTTGGCGAGGAACGTCCGGAGAACTTGACGTATCTCACAACACCACTTCGCGATCCTATCCGGGAAGAAGCAAATGCTGGAACAATCAACGAATACAAGTCTTACTACTACGGATAAAGAACCGGCATGATCAAGATGATATGCATGATATGGCAACGATGGTGCAATGCAACTTATCCATATTAAGCGGGATCGGAACCCGGGCAAACAGATTAGGTTGGAGTTACATTTCTACCGTCAAAGTTAAGTGTCGATTAGCATGGCAAGACATGGCAGGGTGCGCTACTTCAATATTAAACGGAGCGGGGAAACCTTAGGTGGAAATCTGAAATACTCCGCATATATGTTAGGTGAAAATGCACAACTATCAACGCGTGACATGATGCGAGATGCAAACAGATGAATGGATGGCATATTAATGTTCCTTATATTTTTCTGATCAATTTTCATATATAAAACATTTTAATCCGAGTTATAGTTTGAGAGATATGGTTTTTACAAGATTTGCAAAAGAATAAAACAGACAGAGAGATACGGGCTGGAAAGGCCTCGAGCTACTACCTGCTGCTCACGGGCGTTGGGCTTCTCCAAGGGAGGATCTGGCTGAGGCCCATCAGCGGAAGACCTGGGCAAAACAGAAAAAAAAAGGTGGGCTTAGATTGCCTCCGGTGTGAATTGAACTCAGGACCTCAACAAGCTGGCAAAGGGAACGAACCATCTGGGCTGATGCACTGGATGTTGTATGTAAGAAGGCGCGCGACCTTTTGAACCAGGTCGAGGCGGAGATCTGGGAGACAAAACGGCCATGGCGGAGAGGAGCTCTGGTCGGAGAAGGATTCGATGGCTGGGAGCGAACTAGGACAAGCGAGATGGCGTCGAGGGTGCGCCTTGGCGTGGCGGTTCAGCTGGTGGTGGTGGGGTGGCCGGGGATGCACCGAAGTGGCCGGAATTGAGGATTATCTCGCCGGCGTCGGAGAGGGAATCGGCGATTTTGCGGGCGATTGGAGAGGTTCCGGTTCAATTCCTCGCACGAGGTTGGAGAGGGTAACGAGGCGTATCCACCGGTGGCATCAGCTCAGCGAGAGGCGGCCTAACGCGACGGCGCCATGGGCAACTGAGTGTCGGGTGGCTCTCGTTTGCTCACAGAGAAGGGGGAAAAGGTGGGGAAGAAGAGAGTGGGCGGCGGCGGCTGCGCAAGAGGGAGAAGAGGAGGGGCAGTTAGGGTTTCTAAGGCTTGCACCGGCGGGGACTTATGGGAGGGGAAAGGAGATGGTAGTGGAAGGTGACGTCGGGCAAGGGAAAAGAGAGCACGCTGCCCTCGTGCTCTACCAGGAAGACGACAGGGGAAAATAATACCCCTTTGTTGGAGATGGTGGGCTGTAGCAAGGATGGGCAAAGAAACAATGGGCTGCCGGGATGGAGATAGGGTCCAGGATAGATAGGTTTGGGTTTTGTTTTATTTTGAAATTGTTTTCTCCTTTTAAAAGCTGTTTTGCAAATTGATTTGAAAACATTCAAACAAGGTTTTAAATTTATAAACAGAGTTGGAGAGAGAATCAAATATGATTCAAAGGTGTATAACAAAATAAGAATATAGTATTATTTTAGAGTTTTGTTAATGAATAGAAAGAGGAGGGATAATTATATAAACCACATGAGAGGGAAAACAAAGTAGCTAGGGTTTTCAAAATAATATTTTTAGTTTGTTGAAAACATGGATGATATGATGCAAATGCCATGATGATGCATGAAAAGAAAAGAACAGACAAAATCTAATAGGGGTACTACCCTGGGCCGTTACAAACGACACCACTAACAAGGGATCGCGCCCCGAGATTCCACGCCATGGTACGGGGGAGAGAGGTGAACTATCGGATCTTCAGGCGACGTGTCGATCTCCTCGACACCACTAACAAGAATTCTTGCTCCATGTAGATCGGCGACACCACTAACAAGAAGTCGTTGCTCCGCTGTTGATGATGTGCTTCCGTCGGGATCCTCCGAAGATCAGACCTAATAGGTGAGGGGCAAAGATCGTCCAACCCGCGTCGGAACCTAGGACTCGGAGAACTCAGATAAGAGAGAAGACTCAAAATTCGCAAAGGTAAGATGAGAAAGAATTGAGGTAAGGAGAAAAATCAGAGCTAATCAGATCTATCCAACGATGTTTTCAGAAAATAGTTTGGACTCTAAACTCAACGACCGTTGGCAAGGTTATCCTACAGGCTGGACTAGTGGGGTACCGTCAACCTGAGGCTCTGATACCAACTTGTGACGCCCCGGAACCGGTACCATGAGGATCCCAGCGAACCCGCCGAAATCCGCACGATATCGATTCAGAGACGCCCTCCGACACGACGTGCGCGACGGATCACACACGTGATGCCGGAGGAATTAACACGAGCGGTAACATTACAACAGGATTACAATAGAGCCCACAAGATACATATATTACAACAACGACTCCGACGAATCAAGATACAAATATACAATACAAGATCCAAATCATACAGAAGATCGAATACGACCGAGTACAGACAAGATACAAATTGGACTAAGAGTCCTGAAGATAACCAACGGCGTCCATAACCCTGCCCAGGCCAAGCCGGAAGGGTAACCTTGCTAACATCGTCTTCTTCGAACATATCTTCATACCTGCCCGGTTATATCCCGTAGAAGCAGCAATAAGTACGGGTTCGTACTTAACAAGACTTCAAGACGTATAAGGATTCGTCAACCAGTCGTCCTTTGTACTTGAGGCACGCAGGGGACTTAGAGGACGCAAGAGGAACGTCATAGGCAATATGGTGGGGTTAAGCGGCAGCGCGCAAGCACTAAAAACCTATAGAGACACTCTACAACATTCGTCTAATCAGAGGAGGTGAGAGAGCGCATAAACTAACAGTTCTATACTCTGCAAACATAACCCAACCGATGTGTTCCCCCTTCGCAAAGAAGTACTGGCAAAGGCACTCACACTGTTGACAAATTTTAACCAGTTATTATTTAATTTGTTCTATCTTACTATGCAAGTTATTAGTAGTGAAACAACAGGTGTAAGTTGTCTATGGTCGAGTCATACAGCTCCAAGTCGTCCATAACCGCGGACACGGCTTATCGATAAGATTGTAACCCTGCAGGGGTGCCCAAATGTGCCCACACGCACGCTCAACCCACTTGCGACATGTGGATATCACGACTCGCACTCTCCTTCACTACACCAATGTCCAGGAAGCCACCTAACTAAGTTTAACCCGTTCAGAGCCCGATCGGAACTCTGACGCGGACCTAGCTGTTGCGAGAACGGCTAAGAGGATCGAGCCCACTAGAGGATGACCTCTTAACAATACGTGCCGCACCTACGGACGTGCAAGAGACAACGGGGATACTAGGCACTCACGGCTTCCCCAAAAGTAATATCATATCATCTGACCACAAAGAAACATGCTTGCACGCCCGGGAGAAACAAACAAACATTCAAACTAGTTGTGGCCACTGGACAAAGCTGTAGATTCCGGCAGTGGTCAAGGGGAGACCGGTAAGCATACCCACGTGTGGTTAGAGCGCTCGGTCTCGGAACGGATAACAAGAACTCGGGGTCCTAAGATATTTAGGAAACACAAGTGAGCCGTCATAAAACGATCAGGCCGACCCACCGATGCCTCCGCTAAACAAATGTCAATAACTAAAGTAACCATGATTCTTCCCAACATACAACCCGATAAGATAGCAGTAACGGTAACGAGATAAAACAACACTAGCATGCACTACGACTCGCAAGGCAGACTCGATAACCAAACAATAGCCATAGGAGGTGGTGGTGGCAATATGGGCTGCTTGAGGTAACAAGTGGAAGGAACACGTGACAAGAACGCAACTTAAGGATAGCATGAGGGAGAAGGCAAAGTAAAATAGGTGAGCGACTCCTGCAGGGACAGGAGTATAGGGGAAATGCTTGCTTGTTAAAGCTTGCCGAGGAACGTCCGGAGAACTTGACGTATCTCACAACACCACTTCGCGATCCTATCCGGGAAGAAGCAAATGCTGGAACAATCAACGAATGCAAGTCTTACTACTACGGATAAAGAACCGGCATGATCAAGATGATATGCATGATATGGCAACGATGGTGCAATGCAACTAATCCATATTAAGCGGGATCGGAACCCGGGCAAACATATTAGGTTGGAGTTGCATTTCTACCGTCAAAGTTAAGTGTTGATTAGCATGGCAAGACATGGCAGGGTGCGCTACTTCAATATTAAACGGAGCGGGGAAACCTTAGGTGGAAATCTGAAATACTCCGCATATATGTTAGGTGAAAATGCACAACTATCAACGCGTGACATGATGCGAGATGCAAACAGATGAATGGATGGCATATTAATGTTCCTTATATTTTTCTGATCAATTTTCATATATAAAACATTTTAATCCGAGTTATAGTTTGAGAGATATGGTTTTTACAAGATTTGCAAAAGAATAAAACAGACAGAGAGATACGGGCTGGAAAGGCCTCGAGCCTGCTGCTCACGGGTGTTGGGCTTCTCCAAGGGAGGATCTGGCTGAGGCCCATCAGCGGAAGACCTGGGCAAAACAGAAAAAAAAGGTGGGCTTAGATTGCCTCCGGTGTGAATTGAACTCAGGACCTCAACAAGCTGGCAATGGGAACGAACCATCTGGGCTGATGCACTGGATGTTGTATGTAAGAAGGCGCGCGACGTTTTGAACCAGGTCGAGGCGGAGATCTGGGAGACAAAACGGCCATGGCGGAGAGGAGCTCTGGTCGGAGAAGGATTCGATGGCTGGGAGCGAACTAGGACAAGCGAGATGGCGTCGAGGATGCGCCTTGGCGTGGCGGTTCAGCTGGTGGTGGTGGGGTGGCCGGGGATGCACCGAAGTGGCCGGAATTGAGGATTATCTCGCCGGCGTCGGAGAGGGAATCGGCGATTTTGCGGGCGATTGGAGAGGTTCCAGTTCAATTCCTCGCATGAGGTTGGAGAGGGTAACGAGGCGCATCCACCGGTGGCATCAGCTCAGCGAGAGGCGGCCTAACGCGACGGCGCCATGGGCAACTGAGTGTCGGGTCGCTCTCGTTTGCTCACAGAGAAGGGGGAAAAGGTGGGGAAGAAGAGAGTGGCGGCGGCGGCTGCGCAAGAGGGAGAAGAGGAGGGGCAATTAGGGTTTCTAAGGCTTGCACCGGCGGGGACTTATGGGAGGGGAAAGGAGATGGTAGTGGAAGGTGACGTCGGGCAAGGGAAAAGAGAGCACGCTGCCCTCGTGCTCTACCAGGAAGACGACAGGGGAAAAGAATACCCCTTTGTTGGAGATGGTGGGCTGTAGCAAGGATGGGCAAAGAAACAATGGGCTGCCGATATGGAGATAGGGTCCAGGATAGATAGGTTTGGGTTTGGTTTTATTTTGAAATTGTTTTCTCCTTTTAAAAGCTGTTTTGCAAATTGATTTGAAAACATTCAAACAAGGTTTTAAATTTATAAACAGAGTTGGAGAGAGAATCAAATATGATTCAAAGGTGTATAACAAAATAAGAATATAGTATTATTTTAGAGTTTTGTTAATGAATAGAAAGAGGAGGGATAATTATATAAACCACATGAGAGGGAAAACAAAGTAGCTAGGGTTTTCAAAATAATATTTTTAGTTTGTTGAAAACATGGATGATATGATGCAAATGCCATGATGATGCATGAAAAGAAAAGAACAGACAAAATCTAATAGGGGTACTACCCTGGGCCGTTACACCAGGTAGCTTCAGTTTATCCATCTCTTTGTCGACTATGCTAACCTCAACAGTGAAATCTACTTCTCCATCATGTGCAGGGATACCTGTATCCAACGAGGTTTCATCAATGTCAGCAACTTTAGTTTGCATACAACCAGCGAAATCATCTTGCTGGGCACCAATTATTGGATCCGCATTCTCATCCAAATCATATATGTTCCTTGCCACAAACTTTTGCACATACCGCCATCCTTTTCTAGATCTGTCTTCCAAGAAAAGTACCTTGGCCGCTTGAGGTACCAAAATATAAGGATCATCCTTGTACCACTGAGCAGTAGTATTGACCGATATGAAATACCCATCATTTCTGGCACCTTTGCCCTTGTTTGGATCTTGGTTGTACCAATAACACTTAAATAGAACCACAGATCGGACAGTAACCTTATCACTATAGAACAACTGAATAACCTCTTCTATGTGACCATAATGGTCAAATGACTCGATCTCTTTTTCTCGGTTGTCAAGTGATCTCCACCGGTTGTGATGCCACTATTTCGTGTCTTCAAATGTTGTTCACGCTCATAGGAGCCGTAATGGACACCATTGGCATTGCAAGCTGCAGCTACCAACACCCTCTTATCCGGACCACGTGATAGGACAAGGAGATCGGCACTAACGACGCCTGGATTCTCCGCATGGAGTTTCGAGATCTACGATTACAAAATAGACAAGAGGTCATCTCATGTGAAAACACATAGACAAGTCGAGTGCGATTGAACATCTTACATGTTTCTCAAACCAGATCCTGAAACCCACTCCCACGTGCCGATAGCTTTCCATTCGTTTCCATGTACAACCTGCAAAACATAGCCAAGTCAGCTGAATATATTTCATTTTGATACAAGTTCATAGTATATGCGAGGAACTGAGTATTTCGGGTGCATAGTACTCACTTAACATATTCATCAGCCTCTGTAGCATTATTCAGCACATACCAAGACAGCTGTTCAAATTCAGACTGCTCTAATGTTTTTTCGGTCCTCTTTCCTATTAGCTCAACACCATGATTAAAAACAGATCCTCCAACTTCCAAAATTCTGCGACCCCGGTTGAATCTGGTCTCAATATCAGGAATATATCTTGAGGCAAATGTATATGCTTCAGCAGCAATATACGCCACTGCATCACGTAACCTGATGTTACTCTGCCGGTTGAATCTGGTCTCAATATCAGGAATATATCTTGAGGCACATGCATTATAACCTGATGTTACTCTGCCTGACATAGTGCCCAAAGCTGGATAATCATGGGTGCAATACATCACAGCAGCACGTAATAGAAAATTTTGTTCTTTAGGTTGACACACATCCCGTGTAGGGACACCCTCCCATAATGTTTGCAAGTCTCTAATAAGAGGCTGCATGAACACATCAAAATCCTTCACAGGAGATTTGGGACCTGGGATGAGTAAGGCCATCATACAGTTTGACTGATCGGTGCATGTCCAGGGAGCCTGGTTGTAAGGTGTAACTAGTACTGGCCACATGCTATACGAGTTGCTCATGTTGCCAAATGCGTTGAATCCATCTGTAGCAAGGCCAAGTCTCAGGTTCCTTGGATCTGCAGCAGAAATCTGGATGATCCAGGTCGAATTGCTTCCATTCATCGCCATCACCAGGACGCCTCGGTAAATCAGGGTCGGGCGTGAGAATCTCTTTGTGCCATCTTGTTTCCCGAGATGTTTGTTCCGAAGCAAACAACCTCTCGCAATCTTTGTACAAGTGGAAAGTATCTCAGAACCTTCCAAGGAATCTTTTTCTTACCACCAGCTCCATCATGTTTCCATCTTGATTCCTTACATACTGGACATTCATCGAGGTCATTATACTCCATCCAAAACAGTGCACAGTTATTTTTGCAAAAATCAATCTTCTCATATCCAAGTCCCAGTACCTTGATGTAATGCTTCACCTCAGAAAAGGATTTTGGCAGTCCAGCCCCAGGGAGTGCATCGATGTATGTCTTCGCAACTGCATTGAAGGCTTTATTGGTAATCCCCTGGTATGACTTGTCATGAAGTAATTTCACAATTAATTCGAATCTTGACACAACAGAACCAGGGGCCACTAAGCGCTTAGCATCTTCTATCAAGTCATGGAAAAGAGGCTTTTTGTGATAACCATGGGGCTGTTGGCTTGCATATGGATACAGATCCCGTAACAAATTAGCAGTAGCCTCATCCTGGACGAGATCTTCAGGCTGATAACCATCAGAATAAAGAGGATCAATAATCTCAGGCTGATCATAGTGTTCACCATGGTTAATCCACCTGATATATGTCTGGTCCATCCCATAAACGAATAAATGATCTGAGACTACATGTTGAGGCTTGGACCCAATATTCAAACATACGCGGCATGGACAAATCACTTCCTTTGTCGTGTCGCCGTCAGTAAAATCACTAACATGCTTCATGAAGTCTTCAATACCACTCAAATATGTTGGTGTGTTTAATGAGTGAAATAATATCCAAGTTCTGTCCATCTGTTGAGGGAATAGATGGTCAGAGAAGCAATAAGCTATTTCAACAAACAGGTCACCTACGAATGTAAGCAAACATACCTGAGCAAACAGGTCGAATATAAAACTATAAATGCTACATTATTTGAGCCGATTTCAGCAAACGAACTGAGTGCAAAACTACGGCTACCTAGCGAACAGATTTTTTTTAGGCTGACCACTGGGTTTCCCCACTTTGTATTTTTTCTTTTTATTAATAAAAAGAGGGAAATATGTACAAAAGTTGCTGGAGAGCAACAACTAAAAGGATCATAGATCCCAAACAACAAAATATATATATAATTTTCTACCCATGATATGATTTCCTCTTTGCCTTATGAACAAGGAGAGCAATTTCATCGTTGAATCTCTTGTGCCATCTGTAAATGCTTGGGGGGGGCGAACAGATCTATCGAAAGCAATACAATACCAACACATTCTTTCTTCTTTTTTGCCGTAATTCCGCCGATCTATTAGCAGTGCAAAGAAGCCAAAAGTAAGAAGATTACAAACAGGTCCATAGACCACCAGGGCCGTACCTGAGAATACGGAGGGCCTGAGCAAAACAAGAAATAGAGGACCTCAACATGATCATTGGCAACTAAAATGATTTTATATATACTAAAAACTCCATTTCAATAAACAATGCACCCTTGTTTTTCGTATTTTATCTTCAAAAAAATATTAATCTATATCTCTCTATTTAAAAATGATGTTTCAATTTTATGTAGATATACATGTATTTAGATGAGTTTAGTTTGCATATACATGCAAGTTTTGATGAAGTTGAAACATATTTTTCAGGATGAAGTATATAAAAAATATTTGATATAAAACTGGTATCATTAGAAAGTATTTTCCAACACGATTCTAACAATGCTGCTTATGTATTATATGATCGTGATATTGTTGTCCTATTTATTTGGTCAAGGTTCACATTGAAATGTGGTAAAATAAATTAAAAGAAGTGCATCGTGTGAAAAAGCAATCTAAGAATTCAAAAGTGCTAATTGTTAGTCGAAACATGACATCTTTCAAAAATGAATCTTCAATTAGTTCTTCATAAAAATCATTGAGACAAAATATTAATATTCATTGTAAAACTAACTGAATTAGCTGGAATCGCGATGAAAGAGAAAGAGAAGATACGGGTAAGAGCAAGTACAATAAGGTACAGTCTTTTTGTTTGTTTGTTTGGGTTGCTCATCAAGCTTATCGCTCGATACAATAAGGTACACTCAGCGGGAGTGGTGTTTTGGAACATGGGTGCATAGTGGGTGGTATCATGGAGTACTATCATAGATATGCTATATTTATTATAGTGGAGTATTGAAAATGGCATAGAAGGGGATATTGAGAATTGAGAGTGGCATTACCACAACTTCAGTTTTTGTAATGGCATAAACACAACTTGTGAATTGAGGAGTGGCATAGAACCAATTAACCGTTGTTTCAATAACAGCCATCAAAAGCCGATCGAACGCACGAGAATGGATCCAAAATTTACCCATTTTTAGTTTCACGAGAAAATTTTAAGCTTAAAATTCGTACTGCCTATAAGTTGTTGAAACAAAAATCCAGTAAATCTTATATGTTGGGTTATGCATTCTGGGGGAGTTTCATCAGATTCAGCCATATTGTTTATCAATAAACCTCATTTTATGTTTTACAACCAACTTTAAACTTAAAATTCAAACTGTCCAGTAAAAAGAACAACAATCCAGTAAATCTTATATATTTCTTCTGCATTCTGGGAAAGATTGGTCGGATTCGAAAAAATAGTTTGGGAATAAACATTGTTTTAGTCTGAAAACGACTTATTGTAGAGTGATTTTTGGTTGGATACATTCATGTGCGTTCGATTGGCTTTGGATGGCTGATATTGAACCAAAGTCAACGCAGCTCCAGTGACGTTCAGGTCAAAAGTCCAGCCATGACTTTGTCTCAATAACAGCCATCAAAAGACGATCGAACGCACAGGAATGGATCCAACCAAAAATCACTCAACCGCTGGAATTTTGACCTGAACGTCACTGAAGCTGTGTCCATACTTGCCCAACAGGTTGCGTACGAATGTAAACCAACATATGTGAGCAAACAGGTCGAATATAAAACTATATAACTAAATGCCACGTTATTTGAGCCGATTTCAGCAAACCAACTGAGGTCTATTTTTTTATGCTGGACAGTGGTTTCCTGGCTGTGTATTTTATCACTGTAATAAAAAAGAGGGAAAAGGTTACTGGAGAGCAGCAACTAAAAGGATCATAGATCCCAAACAGCAAAATCTAGCTAAAAAGGTTCTACCCATGATGATAAGCCAATAAGCCATGATATGATTTCCTCTTTGCCTTACGAACAAGGAGAGCCATTTCATCCTTGAATCTCTTGCGGCTTCTGTAAATGCTTGGGGGCGAACAGATCAATCGAAAGCAATATAATACCAACAAATTCTTTCTTATTTTTGGCCGTAAATCCACCGATGTATTAGCAGTGCAAAGAACCCAGAAGTAATAAGATTACAAACAGGTCCATAGAGGACTGGCACCAAGCGACGACTACAGACATTGGGCAATGGTGAGCAGTACAGTGTACAGTACGAACGAATTCGAGCAAACATGTAAAGCGGAAAACAATGTCAAACAAACACATCGAGAGGAAAACAATATCAACCGATCGATTCGAACGAACTAACGAACTTATAAGGGCTGGGCGACGGCGACTGACTTCGATTGAGCTATAATGAATCGTACTTGCCCAGGCCTGAAGATAGCATGCATACCGTGAGGATCTACCAGCTGACCGCGCCTGTGCGGCTGGAGAAGAACGGCGCCACCAGCAGTCGCCGGCTGACGCGGCTGATAGACAGCGTGGGGAAGTTTTGGTGCGCGGCCCGGTTCACCGAGGGTGTGTCTAGAGAAGAACAGGGCGCCGAAGGAGGTGTCTAGAGAAGAACAAGGTGGGCTGGGTGCTGAGTTAAAGGCGAGCGTTCGAAATATTGGGCGCGCGTTCGAAAGTTTAGGTGCGCGAGGGAGGTGTCTGCTGAGTTAAAGGCGAGCGTTCGAAATTTCCCCGTCCTCTTCTTTTTTGGGCTAATCTATCTATACCTCTATTCTATCTACATGTTTTTTATTTTTTTTTCTATTCTATACATGAGTTTTTGAATTTGAATTTTTTCACTCTGTCAGCCTTCCGGCCAATGCTCATTTGAAGTAATTGAAGCTGTTGATTTGCAGCTTAGAGGTGCTATCTACCGCTCATCATACAAGGACTCTTCAGATCTAACGGCTGTGAATGCACGGATTCGTCACCCATCCTTCCCTTGGACTGGCGATGCTGAAAGCCTGAAACACTGGAACCTTCTAGATACTTCGGGGTACCTTACTGCTCCACATTATTAAACAGGCCTTTTCCGACATGGGAAGTCAAAAGTTGGGGGCTCCATGCAGTTGATGTCTACGGGGTGCTTCTATTCTTGTAGACAGTGTTGGGCCTCCAAGAGCAGAGGTTTGTAGAACAGCAACAAGTTTCCCTTAAGTGGATCACCCAAGGTTTATCGAACTCAGGGAGGAAGAGGTCAAAGATATCCCTCTCATGCAACCCCGCAACCACAAAGCAAGAAGTCTCTTGTGTCCCCAACACACCTAATAGGTGCACTAGTTCGGCGAAGAGATAGTGAAATACAAGTGGTATGAATGAATATGAGCAGTAGTAACGGCGCCAGAAAAGTGCTTGCTGGCGTGCAGTTGATGGTAGTAAAATTGCAGGAAGTATAGATGCAGTAAAACAGTAAACAAACAACGATAGCAGTATTTAGGAACAAGGCCTAGGGATCATACTTTCACTAGTGGACACTCTCAACATTGATCACATAACAGAATAAATAGATAGATGCTAGACTCTACACCCTCTTGTTGGATGATGAACACCACTAACCGTGTAGGATTACACGAACCCTCAATGCCGGAGTTAACAAGCTCCACAATATTCAATGTTCATATTTAAATAACCTTAGAGTGCATGACAGATCAACATAACCAAACCAAGTACTAACATAGCATGCACACTGTCACCTTCACACTACGAAAGGAGGAATAGATCACATCAATACTATCATAGCAATAGTTAACTTCATAATCTACAAGAGATCACAATCATAGCCTACGCCAAGTACTACACGATGCACACATCGTCACCATTACATCGTGCGGGAGGAACAAACTACTTTAATAACATCACTAGAGTAGCACACGGATAAATTGTGATACAAAACACATTGCAATCATAAAGAGATATAAATAAGCACTTCACTATGCCATTCATAACGGTGAATAAGTATTCCGTGAAATATAGCCTAAGAGACCCACACGGTGCACACACTCGTCACCTTTACACACGTGGGACAAGGAGTCTCCGGAGATCACATAAGTAAAATCCACTTGACTAGCATAATGACATCTAGATTACAAGCATCATCATATGAATCTCAATCATGTAAGGCAGCTCATGTGATTATTGTATTGAAGTACATAGGAGAGAGATTAACCACATAGCTACCGGTACAGCCCCGAGCCTCGATGGAGAACTACTCCCTCCTCATGGGAGACAAGCAGCGTTGATGAAGATGGCGGTGGTGTTGATGGAGAAGCCTTCCGGGGCACTTCCCCGTCCCGGCGGCGTGCCGGAACGAGACTCCCGTCCCCCAGATCTTGGCTTCGCGATGGCGGCGGCTCTGGAAGGTTTCTCGTACCGTGGCTTTTCCGTGTCGAGGTTTTAGGTCGAGGGGGCTTAAATAGGCGAAGAGGCGGGGTCAGAAGGTCAACGAGGCGGTGACACGCTAGGGTGGCGCGGCCAGGGCCTGGGCCGCGCCGCCCTATCATCTGGTGGGCCTGTGGCCCCCCCCGGCGACTCTCGGGTGTTCCGGATGCTTCCGGGGATTCTAAGATGCTCGGGCGTTGATTTCGTCCGATTCCGAGAATATTTCCTTACTAGGATTTCGAAACCAAAAACAGCGAGAACAAAGAATCGGCCCTTCGGCATCTCGTCAATAGGTTAGTTCCGGAAAACACATAAATATGACATAAAGTGTGCATAAAACATGTAGATATCATCAATAATGTGGCATGGAACATAAGAAATTATCGATACGTCGGAGACGTATCAGCGATACATATGAATACTCGCTAGCTGCATGGTCTAG